>NC_086317.1:99554892-99854892 GCF_036172605.1 Pelobates fuscus | reverse complement strand
CGTGGTTTTAAGGGCATTTAGTTCTTGGCGTAGTTCTTTCACCTCCTTTTCTGCGGTTTGGGTACGGGCCGACACCGCTTGTACCTCCGCTGCTAGCCCCTGCAGGTCGGCTTGCCACATCTGTTGTAGATTCTGTTGTAGTCCGGTCAGCATTTGCTGTATGTCCTGCTTAGTTGCCGGTTGTAATTCAATAGTGGATTGTGTGGGTGCGGCGTTGGTGCCTGCCGCGGCCATGCTGTGCGTAGAATCCCCTGCTTCTGACCTCTCAGGTGAAACCGCCTCAGCGGCCCGAGTCCGCGCCAGAGGGGGAGATTGTAGCAGGCTGCCTATGTCCCGGTGCGTTTTGGGGGCACTTGCGGTCTGTTTGAGGGATCTCCGTCCCATGTCTTCTGAGGTGTAAAAATCGTCCTCAGTGTATGGAGAGGTTGCTCCGAGCCACGACGACAGCTCTCTTATCTGATGCTGGTCGCGTGCGGTAGGCCCCAGATCCTTTGGTGCGGCGTTTCGTGCCCGATGTTTGAAAGAAAGGCATCTGCGGATGCCGCCGAGTGTCCGGGTTTGATACCTGTGGCTCTGCTCAATCGGTGGTGAGGATACTCCGGTAAATTTTGCTAGTTTATGCGCTGGTTTGTCGGAGCGGTTGTAAATGGCGACCACCTCGTTGCTCCGCTAGCTCCGCCCCCCTTAAGCTCTATTTTTTAAATGTATTATTATTATTATTATTATTATTATTATTATTATTATCAGAGGGAGCTTGAGGAACAACATACCACTGGCAGTGTGGATAGTGAGTCAAGTAAGGGTTACTTTCTTCAAGTTTTGGAAGTGATTTTAGATGCAATTTTATTTTTGTGCCATTTTGTATGAAATATATATCATGTATGGTCTCACATTAATTTTCCAGACTTGCAGAGATGATCTGACTTGGTTGCATTGCACATTTTCAGCCAGGTTTGGAATGTATTAATTGCCCTTCATCAAACTGGAAATCCAGCAGCTCCCCCCTTGTTTGTAACATATTTTGCATATATATGCAATGAGGCTATATAAGACTTATATAATAATAAATACTTATATAATAATATACTATAATATGATACTGTGATTTCATATATACTTTTGCCAAATTGTGGGGTTTTTTTTGTTGTTTTTTTCTTTTCATTTTTTTATTTATTGACAGAGCGAAAAATGCAATCTTTTGTACATGTATCCAGTGATTCCCAGATTCGTTGGGTAACTTTACCCCTTAAGGACACAGCTTTAGAAGCTGAACATACCCTTAAGGACACAAGCTTTTTTTGCATTTTTTTTTGCTGTTTGTGATCAACTGCAATTTGCATCTCTCTCATTTGTTGCATCAACACATATTATATATATATATTTTTTAAGGACAAAATGGGCTTTAATTTGATGTGACATATACATATATAAAATCTAATTTATTATTTAAAAAAAAAAAACAATTAATGTAAAATTGTATTTTTTTTTAACATTTTTGGCAATAATAGTGTGTGCATATTATGTCCAGCTTAGGAAAAGTAATTCAAAATAAATTCATTTATGTGTCCTGATTTACAAAATGCATAATATGTATAGGATTTCAACTTATTTTGAAAGTTACAGGTCACAAAATACAAGGAGTAATATAACATTTTAATGTGAAACAATTTTAGAAGTTGGTGTGTTTGACTTGTAAGTTTAATAACCGCCACAGAAAACACAATTGCAACACAAAAGTATATATTTATATAAAGCAGACATCACAGGCTATTTATCCAAGGGTATTTTGACTCTTTTTTCGTAGCCATTTCACCACCAATCTCTGCTAAATATTGTAGTAAAATTGACATACACACTTAAAACAAGGTTTTTTTAATGTGTATTTTGTAAAGCTGCTGTGTGCTATTCCTGGTCAAAATCCCATATTGTGTTCAGCTACATCTGATGAGTATAATAATACCCCATTGTATGCCTTTGCCACTATTTTGGGAAGCTACAATGACATATAAGGGGCCAGACTATTTCAGTTTCTACAGTTAGAAAATTAAGAGATAGATTTGATGAACCTATGTCTTATTTTGGGTCATTATAATATTTTAGTTGTTCAAATGACCACGCAAAGGCCTTCCATTCATGAAAGTAGACACTCCAGGGTATCTCATATGGCATATATTGTGCCTTGACATGTCGCCATTTTTTTCACCATTATATGTCAAGGTTTGTGGTAAAATGAACCTTAGCGTGAGATCATTTTTTTTGCTACTTATTACCAAGTCTAGTAGTAGTAAGCATTTTCTCTGCCTTTTTGACACACACTTTGAGAATTTTTGTTATACTTTTTTCACTTTTTACAAACTTTCTAAAACTTTGCACACGATCCATCTCTCTCCACTTCACCACACACACAGAGGTGGAGGGTGGCGGATCAGAAGTCTCCGCAGCACTGTGATCGCTATGACTGGCTGTCACAGCGGTCACATGTGCTGGGACAGCGCTCTTGGCTGTTGCTGGTCTTCCTTGAACGCTGATGCACCCAGCAACAGCGTTAACCCCACGATCACCACAAAATTTTCCATCAAGCATTCTTAAGGGTAGATCTTGCCTTGATGGAAAAGTTCAGTCAAGCGTCATTAAGGGGTTAAGATGCCCCATTTTTAAATTGTCCTGTTGGTGGCAGCTTTGATACTAGCATGAGTGTGGGTGGTGTTAAAGAGGGATTTTGAGCACTATTTGGGGTCTAGTGCAGATAAATAGTGATTTTTAACCCTTTCACCCACTGAAGAAAGTCATGTGCCCACCTCGAAGTGGTGGTGGTGTTGTACAAATTTCCACCAAAGATGATATTAAATATGGATAGTCCCCCCAGATATTTAATATAGTACTGACAATATTACACCCCTAAAAATATTTTGAGCTCTATTTTGGGTCTAGTGCAGACAAATAATGATTTTTAACCCTTTCACCCACTGCAGCAAGTCCCACGTCCACCTTGGAGTGGTGGTGTTATACAAATTCCTGCCAAAGATGGTTCTAAATTTGGACAGTCCCCCCAGATATGTAATATAGTACTGACAATATCACCCCCCCAAAAATAAAAGATCTTTGTATCTTTGAGAGAGTTCTGATGAGATTAGGTACCACTAACAACACATTGTTATTTCTTAAACTAATTCAATGTGATTAGTGCAATGTGAACCCTGCAAATTGATGTTTATAGCTTTTCCCGTAGCTCATTTTGAAAGACAGACTGCAGATCACTTTCCTATCAAGTGTTTTAAAAAACCCTAAGGATATAACATGTCCTTACAAAAACTACAGATACTTTCTTTAGCACCTCTTATCAGGTTTTTTGCTGCTAAGAGTTTGATATTCAAAGAACCCATTTCAGAAATGTACACTTTGTATATATTTATAGTAATCATTTTTTAACGTTACAATTTACCTACTACCTTTAGAATTATAGATAATTTTTTACAAATGCAGGTCTGTGATCTCTAACTCACATGCGCGCTCCCTCTCTCTCTCTCTCTCTCTCTCTCTCTCTCTCTCTATCTATCTCTATCTATCTATCTATATATATATACGATATATATATATATATATATATATATATACACCCTGTTCCAAATTATTATGCAAATTCTATTTAAAGGGAAACTCCAGTGCCAGGAAAACAATCCGTTTTCCTGGCACTGGAGGTTCCCTCTCCCTCCCACCCACCAATCCCCGGTTACTGAAGGGGTGAAAACCCCTTCAGTCACTTACCTGAGGCAGCGGCTATGTCCCTCGTCGCTGTCTCCTCCTCCGCGCCGCTCCTCCTTCTGATTCCGTCGGCCGGTGGGCGAGACTGATCCCGCCCACCGGCCGAGGAGACCTAATGCGCATGCGTGACAATGCCGCGCATGCGCATTAGCGCTCCCCATAGGAAAGCATTGAAAAAGATTTTCAATGCTTTCCTATGGGGAAATGAGCGACGCTGGGGGTCCTCACACAGCGTGAGGACGTCCAGCGACGCTCTAGCAAGGAAAATCCTTGCTAGAAATCAGGAAGTGACCTCTAGTGGCTGTCTAGTAGACAGCCACTAGAGGAGGAGTTAACCCTGCAATGTAATTATTGCAGTTTATAAAAAACTGCAATAATTACAGTTACAGGGTTAGGAGTAGTGGGAGTTGGCACCCAGACCACTCCAATGGGCAGAAGTGGTCTGGGTGCCTGGAGTGTCCCTTTAAGTGTCACAAAGATTAAATATTTTGTTTTTCAGTTTAACTCATGGATGTCATTGTGTCTCAGGGCTCTTTTGATCACTGAAAACAATCTCGGACCCCTGTGATAATTAGATTTCCCAATTTAAGGAAAACTACTAAAGGAAGGTGTTCCACATTATTAAGCAGAGCATCATTTTCATGCAATATGGGGAAGAAAAAGGATCTCTCTGCTGCCGAAAAGAGTGAAATAGTTCAATGCCTTGGACGAGGTATAAAAACATTAGAAATTTCACGAAAACTTAAGCGTGATCATCGCACTATTAAGAGATTTGTGGCTGATTCAGAGCACAGACGGGTTCGTGCAGATAAAGGCACATTGAGGAAGATTTATGCCAGATCCATGCATCGGATCAAGAGAGCAGCTGTTAAAATACCATTACATAGCAGCAAACAGATATTTGAAGCTGCTGGTGCCTCTGGAGTCCCACGGACATCAAGGTGTAGAGTCCTCCAGAGTGTAGCGGTACTAACCCTTTCCAGGGGCCGGCCGGGGTCCTGCTGCTGCACGAGCCACGTGTGGCTCATCCGAAGGCAGGAACAGGAAGGCGGGCAGTGACCGCGAGAAGCGGTCACGTGTCCCGCCTGACTCTAAGAGCGCTCCGCTGGTCTCGGGCGCGCTCTTAAAGAGACAGTGGGAGCCTAAATTGGAAAAGGCCTCCCATTGGTCCCTGTCATGCCACACTCCCCATACACTTACCTTTTGGGGGTGTGGAGATGACAGGGACCAATCAAAATAGTTGTTTAGCTATTTAAACCCACCTTTTTCCCTTGGTTCCTTGCCCTATCGTGGTTTCTGTTTCAGTTCCCTTTAGTGCTTGTTGTGTTCAGTTGTGTTACTTCGTACTTGACCTTGGCTTTGTTTTCTGACTACGTTATCTCTTTATCCTTATCTGTTTTGTTTGCCGGCTTGCTGTTTACTGTGTACCAGACCCCGTATAGTCCTTGTTTACGTTGTCTCTTTGTGCCCTTGACCTCGGATCGTTCCTGACTCTGTACTTCTCCTATATACGTCGAGTCCGGCCACTCTAACGTCCGGTAGACGTATCTTCCCTCTGTGTTGTCTTCTGTTTAGCTGAATCCTGCGTGTTGGGGTATATTTTCGTTACATTACGATAGGGCCATGGACCTCGCAGATTTAGCTCAGCAGATGGCTTCTCATGAGGCTAGATTTGTAGAGCAGGATCACCATATGGATCAGATAGCCCAGGCTCTCCAGACGCTCTTATCTAGAACTATTCCAGTAACCGTACCAGATCCTCCTGCACCTCTTCTTCCTGATGTATCTACTTGCCTAATGCTTCGGTCCATTTAACACCCCCTCCTAGGTATGGAGGGGAAGCTAAGACTTGCAGAGGATTCATTAATCAAATAGAATTCAAATTTGAAATGTATCCACGATCCTTTCCCACAAATAGGTCTAAAGTGGGGTTCCTTATGCACCAACTTACCGATAAAGCACTTGAGTGGGCAAATCCTATTTGGGAGACTAATGGACCTATGGTACATAATTTCAATAGTTTCCTTACAGCTTTTCGTAGAACTTTTGACACAACTAAAAGGTCAAAGAATGCCGCCAGAACATTAATGAGAATTAAACAGGGTTCTAGGTCTGTTGCAGACTATGCCATTCAGTTTCGTACCCTTGCTTCACGGGTAGATTGGACCAACAATGGGTTAACTACTGCATTCATGGAAGGTTTATCTGACACTATATTGGATGAGGTAGCAGCTAGGGAACTTCCTATTGCATTAGAGGACCTTATTGACTACCTCATTGATATAGATAATAGGATTCGTGACAGGCTCTTTACTAAAAACAGGAATAGACGTTTGGTTACACCTATTAACCCCAGAGTTGATAAACCTGAGAGTGTTAAAGTATCTGAGGAGGAACCCATGCAATTAGGGGTTGCCAAACTCTCTGATACTGAAAAATTGCATAGGAAAAGGGCCGGACTCTCTCACCTAAGACCTTATAGGGGACTGGCCTTGGGTATGATATCTAAGTCTCTTAAATTGCCTCCTAACCGTTTGCTTCTCCCTGTTTCTTTGCATATGGGAGAGAGTTGCATAGCTGAGCACATCCAAGCTCTGGTTGACTCCCGGGCAGCTGATGATTTCATAGACTCTGGTTTCGTTAAGAAAAACAACATTCCCATCAGAGAGAAGGAGATACCCTTGGCCGTTGAGGCCATAGATGGTAGACCATTAAGTTCTCCAGTTGTTACCCATGAAACTGTACCGTTACACATGTATACAGGGGTTTTACACTTTGAAACCATTCGGTTCCAGGTCATCACCTCTCACTCTTCTCACTTCGTGTTAGGGTACCCATGGTTACGTACTCACAATCCCATTTTTGACTGGGAGTCAGGGCAAATAAAATCATAGAGCAAAGCCTGCCACGAGTCTTGTACTATTGAAGTCACTCCTTTGAATTATATTAATGTTCCTACTACTCCTCCTTTATCTACTGTTATACCCCCTCAGTACTTATTTCTCAAGACTGTCTTCGATAAAAGGGAGGCTGACAAATTACCGCCTCACAGACCCTACGATTGTGCTTTTGATTTATTGCCTGGCACTATACCTCCAAAGGGCAGGGTGTACCCTTTATCTGTTCAAGAAAACCGTGTCATGGAGGAGTATATTAAAGAGTCACTGGAGCGGGGTTCTTCTTCGTATCGAAGAAAGAAGGTGATTTAAGACCGTGTATCGATTATAGAGGTCTAAATAAAATCACCATCAAAAATGCTTATCCTATACCTTTAATCACGGAATTATTTGACAGGCTCAAACATGCTTCTGTATTCACTAAATTGGATCTTAGAGGTGCATACAATTTAATACGTATTAAGAAAGACCACGAATGGAAGACGGCATTCAACACTAGATCTGGCCATTACGAGTATACTGTTATGCCATTTGGTCTATGTAATGCCGCAGCAGTATTTCAAGAATTTATTAATGACGTCTTAAGAGACTTTATTCACACATTTGTAATTGTGATTGTGTACTTGGACGACATATTAATATACTCTAGAGATTTACACCCTCATCACAGACATGTCACAACAGTTCTGAAGATCTTAATACAATTTAATACGTATTAAGAAAGACCACGAGGGGGGGCGTGGCTTGCCGTGCATGGAGTGAGTCGCACATCGCCGGAGCTCCGCGAACCCGGACCACAAAGCCCCTTATAAATGCCACATTTCACCTCTAAAATGGGGAAAACAAAGCGCCAGGGCACCCCAGGACCCTCAAGCTCTAGCCCACCGAGGAAAAACTCCGGACCGCTTGATGATTTTCTAGCCTACCTGGACGGCCCCCGAGCCGCGAGACACGCGGACAAAATGGCGGCCGTGTCCTCGGACCTGGACAGCAACGCAGGCCTGGATTCGGGCCCGGCGGGGAGTGACCAGTTAACGCACATTACCGCTGAACTGGCTTCTATATCTGCCAACATGCTCTCCAAAAGCGACAAAACTGCGCTTGTAACGGAACTGAGGGCGGCGATCAGAGAGGAAATCCAGGAGGTACGCAGAGACCTCACTGCCCTGGAGGAAAGAGTCACGGAGCTGGAGGGGGAGAACATCAGGGCCATCCAACACTCCCAAACCGCTGACCATGCCACTGCTAGACAGGGCTCAGTTCTGCTCGAGCTCCACAGACAAGTGGAAGACTTGGATAACAGGGGGCGACGTAACAACATAAGAATCAGAGGCCTACCGGAGGCTGAACATGAAAACCTGGGCACAGCTCTTACGCAGCTTTTTACCCATATCCTGGGTGTAGATGCCCCAGATGACTAGCAGATTGAGCGTGCCCACAGGGCCCTTCGTCCCCCCAGAAGAGATGGACTCCCGCGTGACGTCATTTGCTGCCTCCTGTCCTTCCAACTCAAAGACGCCATCATGAGGGCAGCACGTGCTCAGACTATCACCTTCCAAGATGCCACAGTCTTGCTCTACCAGGATTTATCTGCCCTTACCCTGGATGCAAGGAGGGCGCTGCGGCCACTCACGCACATCCTCCAGGAGAAACGCATACCCTACAAGTGGGGCTTCCCCTTCAGCCTCCAAGCCAAGCGGGGGAACACATGGTGCTCCCTGAGATGGCCCAACGACGTACCCAGCTTCCTGAGATCGATGGACCTGCCGCCAGTCACCATCCGCAATTGGATACTGGACCAACCTCCACCACGCCCGGAACACCCAGAGGTACCTGAACCGCTCCGCAACCAGGCACGTAGAGAAGCGCAGCCTCTCCGATGGGGAGGCCCTAACGGGCCAGAAGAATAATTGAACTCGTATCGATCCCGACCCCGGTGTCACCTGGCCCTCCAGGACTGCTCCCGTAAGCTGATGTACCTTCCTGACAGCCTTGATGACAGCTAAGTACACACATTAAACTTCACTGGGGGTACACTGTTATTACCTTTACCACGCGGGCCATGGGGGCCTGGGGTCGGCAGTTTGGGACACTCAGAGCAATTGGGGGGGACTCTATCTCCCACGTTCCCTATGGCTTTTGGGTGGGGTACGGGTGTGGGCCCTTACAATATTGCCCCGGGACAGCCACCAACGGATCTCCTCATGCCCGGGGAGCCGGGGCACACCGTCTCCCTTGGCATCTTATACCCCCAAAGCCGGGGCTCGGGACGCTACCCAGGGTCCGGCCTTACAACCGCCCAACTGCCCATGTCGAATGGCAAGACTCCCTACAAGCGTACAGGACCCCCAGGAGCCATTTCCTATCTCAACTATTAGAATGGGGGGACCCAGCATCAGGTTGGGGTTGGGTGCTGGATGGAGGGTGGGACTTGGGAGATTCTGGTTATGTGTGTTATATTGCATGTCAACTGTTTTGTAGCCCGTTATGTACGATACCAGTAAACTCTCTCTCTCCAAAACCTACTGCCCATACAGCCGCCATATATGCCACCATACTGTTGTTGCCATGCCCCGAACCCGGCACGCTCCCCTGATTAGAGATGGGGCGGCCGCTCCGTTCCATGGTTGGGGGGTGGGGGGGGATGGGGGGCCTGCGGGAAGTTTCGATTTTGCCTGGGTATTACCCGTGGCACGTAGCGATGCATATAAGATAACGCACACACCGACAACGCCCTACCGGGCTCCACGCAGTCCCAGGCCGGCCATTATTCACGCTACCGGACTGCCGCAGTTTTTAATGCCCAAGGGAACCGGCAGACCTCCCCTTGCCCAGTTGCTAAGACAGGGGGAACTGTGGGTACACGGGGAGATTGGCCATGGCTCATTTGCTGTATAATATGTGAAATGATGTTTGCTTTGTAAGTTGCCTGCAAAATTGTTCTCCCCTCATCAGAATGTGTGCAGATCCTCTGCCCCACCAGCTGCCCCGCACGTCTTTAATGCCCAGGGGAACCTGCTGATCTCTCCTTGCCCAGTAGCTAAGACATGGGGACCTGTGGGTACACGGGGAGATTGGCCATGGTTCAATTGCTGTAAAATATGTGAAATGTTGTTTGAATTGTATGTTGTCTGCAAAATTGTTCTCCCCTCATCAGAATGTGTGCATTCTCTCTGCCCCACCAGCTGCCCCGTACGCCTTTCTCCCCCCCCCCCCCGTTCCTGCCCCGGCCGACTGAAGTTACCATATAGCCCGGACGAAGAGGCCGCTATTGCCGCCTCACCCTCCCCACCATATTTGGGTCGTCCAGGAGACGCCCCCCCTCACGGAAACGTACTTAACGCAACTAAGTCCCCCCCCGGCTCCCGCTGTCCCATGGCCCTGACCGCTGACCCGCACCAAACAAGCCCACACGGATAGCCCAACGCCTGACGCTTTTGTAGCCCCTCAAAAAGACTGCTGACTCCACATATACTGCCCACCCTCCTCGCACTGACTCGTATGACCCCTGAAAGACATTTTACCCACCCCAATGTGGTCCGGGGGACGCACGCACCCTGAAACAAAGACAGAGACTGCACCACATACACCAGATCAAGGGACGAGACGGGACAATGAAAAGGACACCGACAGATATTCTACAGACTTTCAGGCTCTTCTACGAAGAGCTATATAACTTAGATAATACCACCCGACGTACTGATGCACCCCAGCACCTGCGCAAAATAGATGACTTCCTCACGGAACACGTAGGCCGCACGCTCCCAGAAGGCCTGGCTGAGGAACTGGAACAACCACTCACAGTGGAAGAACTAGCCACTGCACTCAAAAGATCCAAAACCCACAGGGCCCCGGGCCCGGATGGTTTGCCTGTTTCGTACCTACGTAGGTTCAGGGACGTGCTGCTCCCACGCCTAGTACAAGGCTTCAATTCTTTGCTGGAAGAGGGTCGGTTCCCAACAGATACCCTGCGCGCCACCGTGACGGTCATACCGAAGGAAGGAAAAGATCCCGCGGAATGCGGGAGCTACAGACCAATCTCTCTCCTCAACGCAGACCTCAAGCTTTTCGCCAAAGCCATAGCCATGAGACTCTCCCGCGCGCTCCCTACCCTTGTCCACCCGGATCAGGTGGGATTCATCCCGGGACGCGAGGCGCGTGATAACACCATCCGGGCCCTACACATGATCCACTCTGCCCGGTCGATGAAGAGGAACCTAATTCTGGTCTCCACAGACGCAGAGAAGGCCTTCAACCGGGTAGATTGGCTGTACCTTGAAGCCACCCTTCGCCATATGCAATTTGGCCCCCACATTCGCTCATGGATCCTCTCCCTATATACAAACCCTACGGCCCGCATTCGGGTGAACGGCGCTCTCTCAGCTCCCTTTTCCATCCGAAACGGAACTAGACAGGGGTGTCCTCTGTCCCCCCTCCTGTTTGCCCTCACTCTGGAACCCTTTCTAGAGGCGGTCAGGCGGGTACAGACTCCACCACACAGAAGACAAAGTGGCCGCTTATGCGGACGACATGTTATTCTTTTTGGACAACCCCACAATCTCTTTCCCCAACCTCCTCCGAGCCTTCAGGACCTTCGGCGAAATATCCAATCTAAAACTCAACATGAGCAAGTCAGAAGCCTTGCCGATATCACTCACAGCAGAGAGGGTCGCTCACTTAAAATCACAGTTCCGCTTCTCATGGTGTGACTCCAAACTTAAATATCTTGGCGTATGGCTGCCCAACGACTTAACTCTCCTATTTCGACTAAACTTCCTCACCATACTCGCGGTAGTACAATCGGACCTACAACGCTGGAGGAACCTCTACGTTTCCTGGTTCGGCCTAATCAACGTGGTAAAAATGAATGTGCTCCCGCGCCTCCTGTATCTGTTCCAAGCTATCCCTATAACTATCCCCAGGGCATACTTCCAATCTCTGAACACAGCCATACGGCAGTTTGTATGGAATGGGAAGGCAAGCAGGGTTAGCAGGGCACTATTAGAGCGCCCCAAACGCAAAGGGGGCGCAGGCCTCCCATCCCCTCAGGGGTACTACCACGCGACACACTTGCTCAGGGTGATAGACTGGCATGCCCACCCCACGGCCAAACTGTGGGTCCCCATGGAACAGATGCAGGCGAGGGGCGTTCTCCCTTCCCGCCTGTGGCTCAGCACCCTCACTCTAACATCGCTGCAAACAGGCAACCCTTTGATCGACGCTACACTGCGGGTCTGGTGCTCACTACGATATACACGTCAACTCACCACCACCGACAGCCCCCTTACACCCATTACTCACAACCCGAGTGTGGGAGGAGGTCTCACGCCAGCAGACCTGCGCTCATTTTCCGACTCCGACTGGCTTAGCTTCCGACAGCTCCTACAGGGACACCAACTCAGACCCCTCGCGGACATCATGGGTGACAGGGTTCCCACTGGACTGGACCACTTCCATTATGCTCAAATAAGGGCTTACTATAAGACCTTTTTAAACAAACAGTGCCTACACAGACCCCCCACACAGTTTGAATCCCTATGCACCTCCCGAACCTCCCGGACAAGGGAATTTCACTGCTTTATGCGACACTTTTAAACAGCGAACATCAGACACACCCCAGATATGTAACAAAATGGGAAGAAGAGACAGGGACTACACTCACAGATCAGGAATGGGACAAGATCTTTATACTGACGCACAAAAACTCCATCAGCTCCAAAGTTCAGGAGACAGGCTTTAAGATTCTCACGCGCTGGTATAAGACCCCGGACGTTGTACACCGTATAGACCCGGGATTCCCTAACGAATGCTGGAGATGCGGGGGCACAGACGGATCCTTCCTTCACATCTGGTGGAGTTGCCCCGATATTGTGCCTTATTGGACACAGATCAGAGAAGCTATCCGTCTCATAACGAACATCACCCTCCCCCTCCACCCCCTCACCATGCTCTTGCACCATACAGACATGTCTAACTCAGCCTACAAGAAATCCTTGATTAGACACCTCCTGACAGCAGCCATAGCGTTAATACCAGCCAAGTGGAGACAAAAGGGTGCACCCACCTTCCAGCGGTGGCTAGACAGGGTGGGGGAGATACACCACATGGAATCACTCACGGCAGCCCTGCAGGGCAGACTAGAGAGGTGTGACCTTACCTGGATGCCATGGCTGTGGTACCTCATGATGGACGGGGACGGGAACCGTGTACTGTTATACCATTTGGTCTATGTAATGCCGCAGCAGTATTTCAAGAATTTATTAATGACGTCTTAAGAGACTTTATTCACACATTTGTAATTGTGATTGTGTACTTGGACGACATATTAATATACTCTAGAGATTTACACACTCATCACAGACATGTCACAACAGTTCTGAAGACCTTTCTTGCTAATGGTCTTTATTGTAAACTGGAAAAATGTCTATTTGACCAATCCGAAGTCCAGTTTTTGGGGTATTTGATTTCCGCTAAAGGTTTTCGTATGGATCCCCAGAAGCTTTCTGCTGTCATAGAATGGCCTCTACCACAAGGTTTGAAAGCCATTCAGCGTTTTCTTGGTTTCTCTAACTATTATAGACGCTTTATTAAAGGTTTTTCCTCTATTGTAGCGCCTATCACCCGTATGACAAAAAAGGATGGCAATACTCGTGTCTGGTCTCCCGAGGCACTTGAGGCTTTTGAATTTCTTAAAACTACGTTCGCCTCTGCACCTATTTTACAGCATCCTGTCCCCTCACTGCCCTATATTATTGAAGTTGATGCTTCCGATATTGGGGTAGGTGCTGTCTTATCCCAAAGAGAGTCGCCTGAAAAGCCATTGCATCCTTGTGGCTTCTTTTCCAAACAAATGTCCAAAGCAGAAACAAATTATGATGTGGGTAATCGCAAACTCCTTGCTATTATTTTAGCACTTAAAGAATGGAGACATTTGTTAGAAGGAACTAAGGATCCCATCCTCATATTTACGGATCACAAAAACTTATCCTACCTTAGTGAGGCTAAAAGATTGTCTTCTAGGCAGGCTAGGTGGTCACTGTTTTTGTCCCATTTCAATTATATTATCACCTATAGGCCAGGTGATCGCAACACTAAAGCAGACGCTCTGTCCAGACAGTTCGAAACTGTTGACAAACAGGAGATTGATGTTACTCCTGTCATTCCCCGGGACAGGATAATAGCTACTACTATTTTGTCTATTTCCTCGTCCCTCTTACAGACCATACAAGCGAAACAAAGCATGGCACCTAGCGAGAGGCCTACGGATAAACTATTTGTTGATGTTCCCGAGAGATGGTATATTCTGTCGTTGTATCATGACACTAAGACTGCTGGACATCCTGGTATTTCCAAAACGGTGTCAGCTGTTTCTCTGTATTTTTGGTGGGATTCCTTGCACAAGGATGTCACCGACTATATAGGTGCTTGTACTACTTGTGCCTGTATGAAATCTTCTAGTAGAGTTCCTTGTGGGCTGTTGCATCCGTTACCCGTTCCCGAGAGACCTTGGTCTAACCTGTCCATGGATTTTATTGTTGAACTACCCCCTTCGAATGGTAACACTGTTATCCTAATGACAGTAGATCGGTTTTCCAAGATGGCCCATTTTGTGTCTCTTCGCAAGCTGCCCACGTCTAGAGAACTGGCACTTATATTTGTTAGAGAGGTGTTTAGGTTGCATGACATTCCCGTATCTATTGTGTCCGATAGGGGTAGCCAATTTATTTCCAGGTTCTGGAAAGCCTTTTGTTCGGAAATGGGTATTACTCTCTCATTTTCTTCCGCCTACCACCCCCAGTCTAATGGAGCTGCTGAACGTGCCAATCAATCTCTGGAGCAGTACCTTTGTGGTTTCGTATCCCACCATCAGAACAATTGGTCTGACCTTCTTCCTTGGGCTGAATTTGCTCGGAATAACGCTATTAATGATTCTTCCGGCAGGAGTCCTTTTTACGTTGTCTATGGCCAGCATCCCGTTGTTCTTCCGGCTGCTTTCTCCTCACAGGGCATGCCAGTTCTGGATGAGCATTTGGCTGGTTTACGTAACACTTGGGAGCAGGTTCAGCGTTCTTTGCTGGATTCCGCTGCTTGCCAGAAGGTGTAGGCTGACAAGCATCACAGGGCGGCTCCTTCTTATGTCGTGGGGGACAGGGTTTTGCTTTCCACGCGGAATATTCGCCTCCGGGTGCCTTCTATGAAATTGGCTCCCCGCTTTATTGGTCCTTATCGTATTTTGCATAAGGTTAATCCTGTTTCGTATGCCTTAGGTCTTCCTAAGAATCTGCGTATTCCTAATGTCTTTCATACCTCGTTGTTGAAGCCTTACGTACACAACCGCTATACCCAGCAAACTCCTCCTCCCCCTCCTGTCTCTGTGGAGGGTCATGAGGAGTTTGAAGTTTCTGCTGTTCTTGACTCTCGTTTCCTTAGAGGTCAACTTCAGTACCTGGTGCATTGAAAGGGCTATGGGCCCGAGGAACGCAGTTGGATTTCCGCTGACGCTGTTCACGCTCCTCGCCTTGTGCGTTCTTTCCATTCTCGTTTTCCTGTCAGGACTGGCCCTCCCCGCCCGGAGGGCATGTCCTCAGGGGGGGGTACTGTACCGGTACTTACCCTTTCCAGGGGCTGGCCGGGGTCCTCTGTTCGAGCCGCGCACGGTCCTGCTGCTGCACGAGCTGTGCGCGGCTCATCTGAAGGCAGGAACAGGAAGGTGGGCAGTGACCGCGAGAAGCAGTCACGTGTCCCGCCTGACTCTAAGAGCACGCCACAGGTCTCGGGCGCGCTCTTAAAGGGACAGTGGGAGCCTAAATTGGAAAAGGCCTCCCATTGGTCCCTGTCATGCCACACTCCCCGTACACTTACCTTTTGGGGGCGTGGAGATGACAGGGACCAATCAAAATAATTGTTTAGCTATTTAAACTCACCTTTTTCCCTTGGTTCCTTGCCCTATCGTGGTTTCTGTTTCAGTTCCCTTTAGCGCTTGTTGTGTTACTTCGTACTTGACCTTGGCTTTGTTTTCTGACTACGTTATCTCTTTATCCTTATCTGTTTTGTTTGCCGGCTTGCTGTTTACTGTGTACCAGACCCCGGCTAGTCCTAGTTTACATTGTCTCTTTGTGCCCTTGACCTCGGATCGTTCCTGACTCTGTACTTCTCCTATATACGTCGAGTCCGGCCACTCTAACGTCCGGTAGACGTATCTTCCCTCTGTGTTGTCTTCTGTTTACCTAAATCCTGCGTGTTGGGGTAGATTTTCGTTACATTACGATAGGGCCATGGACCCCGCAGATTTAGCTCAGCAGATGGCTTCTCATGAGGCTAGATTTGTAGAGCAGGATCACCATATGCAACTGTGCATAAACCTTCTTTTCGGCCACCACTAACCAATGCTCACAAGCAAAAATTGGGCAGAAAAATACATGAAGACTAATTTTCAAACAGTCCTGTTCACCGATGAGTGCCGTGCAACCCTGGATGGTCCAGATGGATGGAGTAGTGGATGGTTGGTGGACGGCCACCCTGTTCCAACAAGGCTGCAACTCCAGCAAGGCGGTGGTGGAGTCATGTTTTGGGCCAGAATCATGGGAAGAGAGCTGGTCGGCCCCTTTAGGGTCCCCGAAGGTGTAAAGATGACCTCTGCAAAGTATGTGGAGTTTCTGACTGACCACTTTCTTCCCTGGTACAGAAGGAAGAACTAAGACGAAACAAGAGGCAGGTAGCGGGGGACAGACCAAATAACTGAACCAGATGGTACGGTCACAGTCTGGACACGCTATCCTGGGTACCGCAAGGAGACTCCAGGGGTCTCCAGGGGCTTAACCCCTAAACTGGGTAAATGCAAAACAGGAGAAGAAAGATGCTAGATGGTCTCAAGCTAATGAAAATTACTAAATTAAAGTATCCATACCTCTACCCCTAGTAACCCCACAGCCATATGGTCCTCAATTGCATATTAGAAGCTGGAACTTCAACCTAAGACTTGGTGGTATAGTGTAGGTCCCCAGCCCCACTTCCGGTGTATAGGAGTCCAAAAGAGAGACTCAGAAAATATAACTGTATACCAGGGGTAGAGGTATGGATACTTTTATTTAGTAATTTTCATTAAAGGATTTTTTATTTTCATTCCTTGTATCCCATATATACCTCTGCACTTTGAATTTAGTGCATATGTACCCTATCCCAGTTCTGCCATACAGTAGGGATCGGATCTTTTGTATATACTTTATTTATTTATATATATATATTTTTGTAGCACTTTCCTCTCTGTTTTGGGCGCTTTAGCCACTAGCATTCATATACATTTTTAATTTTTCCAGTTAGCTATACTTATATCCAGGGGATGCTTAGGGTCTCATAACTTGCTTTAGCTTGAGACCATCTAGCATCTTTCTTCTCCTGTTTTGCATTTACAGAAGGAAGAACTATGCTGTTCCGTAATCAAATCATCTTCATGCATGACAATGCACCATCTCATGCTGCAAAGAATACCTCTGCATCAATGGCTGCTATGGGGATAAAAGGAGAGAAAGTCATGGTGTGGCCTCCATCCTCCCCTGACCTCAATCCTATTGAGAAGCTTTGGAGCATCCTCAAGCAAAAGATCTATGAGAGTGGGAGGCAGTTTACATCCAAACAGCAGCTCTGGGAGGCTATTCTGACATCTTGCAAACAAATTCAAGCAGAAACTGTCCAAAACCTCACAAGATCAATGAATGCAAGACTTGTGAAGCTGCTATCAAATAAGGGGTCCTATGTTAAAATGTAACATGACCTGTTAAAATGTTTAAAAAGTTAAAATGTTGTTATAAGTTTGATTGAAAAAGCTTTTGATTTCAGTAAATATTCTGCAAACACAACAAATGACAATTTTCAGTTCTTTACAACCTATAAAGTGTTTTGAAACTTACTGTGTGTAATAATTTGGAACAGTGCATTGTAAGTTTTTTATGTTTAAAAAAAAATACTGTTATTATTAGGAGGTTTGTTCAATAAAATTTGAATTGTACTCTTAATAGTTGATAACATGAGAATTATGTTGACTGTTATTTACATCAATTATTTAGGTCATGGGTTGTCACCCTGGTCCCTACCGCCCACTAGTGGACGTTTCAGGATTCCAGGTGGGCGGTACGGGTTTCGGCGGCACAACGAGCTAAAATGCTAGCTAGTCCTCCTTTTGAGGGAGTGGGCGGGCGTGAGTGCACACATGAAAGTGCGTACGCACGAGAATGCATGCACATGAACAAGCGAACGGGTGCATGCGCTCGCAAACGTGTAACATGTGAGAAGGGGAAGGGGAGGAGTGGGAGCTGATGCACGATAGTAGGGACAGGCAGAAGCGGAGCAGAGCAGTTGTAAAATAGGAGAAAGAATAGTTATAGGCAGGACAAGGAGAGAATTGTTGTTGGACAATAATAACAAGTGGGCTAACTAGCTCAGCCTTACTTTTGTACATTGCCATAAGGAAGGTAAAATAAAAGCATAAACAAAAAAAGAGATAAAAAGGAAAAGATAAAAAAAATAAAAAAAAGTGAAGAAAAAAGGGCATAAAGGAGGAGAGTACTTGTACAAAAAGGGGAAAGAAGGAGCAGAGTACTTGTAAAAGAAGAGAGAAGGAGCAGAGTACTTGGAAAAAATAGGAGAAAGAAGGAGCAGAGTACTTGTAGAATAGGAGAAAGAAGGAGCAGAGTACTTGGAAAAAGAAGAAAGAAGGAGCAGAGTACTTGTAAAAAAGGAGAAAGAAGGAAAATAAAAAATATAAAAAGGAAAAGGAGAGAATTGTTGTTGGCTAATAATAGCAAGTGGGCTACCTAGCTCAGCCTTCCTGCTGGACATTGCTATAAGGAAGGTAAAAAAAAAAGAAGAAAAAAAGAGGGGGGGGGGGAGTTGATGCACAGATGAGTTATCATATTATGAGCAAACTGAATATCACCGAAAGAGGAGACCTTTGTTTGTTCCTTACGAAAATCGAACCAGATATCAAATATTTAGTCTCGCAGCATCAACCTCAAGGATCTCATTAATCACTAGTAAAGGTAATTTCAATTTACTTTATTGTTTTCTCATTAAACTTTATAAAATTTCATAAAAACATTATAAACATGCATAAAGTAGAAATAAAAAGATAAATGTATGTACATTTTTAAAAACACCCTCCTTTCTAAAAAATATTCTGCACTTGCGAGAAAACTGTTGGGCGGTAAGGACATTTTTTCATCAAGAAAGATGCATAAATGGGCGGTAGGTAGAAAAATATTGACTACCCCTGATTTAGGTAAATGAGAAAAATATAATTTGCATAATAATTTGGAACAGGGTGTATATATTTTGTTTGTTTGTTTTTTTGTTCTGCAGTTACATGGTTACATGTTTTTACACTTTACTCACTATTGGGAGGCTTACAGCCAATATCCTTCTTTATAGTAATTTTTCAAGTACATCATTTGTATGATCATAAAATGTGAACACTCTCCTGACTACCTGTCTCAACCCAAAGCATTACTAATCTCCATCCATCTTCCTCCTAATATCCTGGGGCTAATGCCTCACTAATTGCAATGTGTCACTTCAACTGGCAACAATTCATTGTTATACAAAATTACACCTCACAATTTCTTTTTCTTTTTTTCCCTCTCGGTTACAAAGTCATTGCAACTTTTCCACTGCTTTAAGCATATTTAAAAAGCCCTGTATAAAATGCAATAACTGTCACTTTTAACAGCCAACCTCATATATCTCCTCATAATTTATTATAGATCATGGAAGTTTTAATTGTCAAGAGAAATGCATTCGGTGAACACATTTTTAGTTTATTTAATTGCTTTATTTAACATATTAACCAAATATTAGTTACTTTTCATGTTTCCTATTACCTTGTGTGTGTAAGGATTCCAGTGGATATAAAGCAGAAGTTTTATTTTTCATAAAGTGTCAGTCTTTTGGCTCATTGTAGTTTCGAATAGACACCATCTCAGTTGACAAATCTGCTTACAAATGGAGTCTGAGATACTCTTACCTAAATCCTCAGCACAGCTATTTTCACCTGACAGATGAAGATTCTAGAATGTGCATCGTTTGTGCTATTCTGCAAATGTGCAAGACTTCAAAATGGAGTTTATGGAAGGCCTTGTGAAACTGACAAATTTTTTAGAGATCTTCTCCTGTAAGGACAATGAAATTCCATAGAAAATGCCTTTTCACATCACAAATCACAAGAGTCAGCTGATGGGGAAATCAACAGGCTATGAAACTACAAAAACAAATTGATGGACTCACATGAGTACTCTACAAACTTTGAATATAAATTGAAAAAATATGTGATCATTAAGTTGCCCGAAAGGTAGATCCTGAGATGTTTTAGAACTGCAAGTTTCATAATGCTTTTCCATTTTTAACACCGAGGAACATCTAGACATCTGAGGATTTACTGTTTGAGCACCCCCTGCAATGTTTACTAGAGTCAGAGGTTTATAATATTAGATCTAAATGCCTAGCAAAGAGGAGTGACCTTTTGATAAGGCCATGCATGGACAAATAATTGCATTGTAACCACAATCACAAAACCAGCACACTTTGACTGAACACCCCCAAATTCTTAAAGCGGCACTCTCATCATCTGGGCACTTTATCAGAATTTGCAAAGACCCCCCTGATTGTGACATCGCCGCTGGTGGCTGTGGGGTAGGGAAAGGTGAATTTTACTTGCTGAACATTTCCCTTGCGGGCGCTGCCATCTTCCTCCGGCGGGTCCTCTTCAGCTCCTGGCGCTAGAACACTAGGAGCCGACATCACTGCTGTACTTTAGCATATGGGCAAGAGTACAGAATTAAGGTCTATGGAGCCATTTCCCTGCAGCAGCCACTGGTGACAGCTGTCGGGATTGACACTGTACTCCACCCAGTGTCTAAGAAAGTCAGGTGTAGGAAAAATACGTATAGTCCCTACTTTGTCTTAATGTTTTTAGTTAGAAATAGATTTAAAATTAAAAAAAAAGACAGACAGAGTAGGAAAGATAAGAGAAAGCAGTTGGGGAAAATGTAAGTTTGACGTGACAGTTCTGCTTCGAATGGATATTCCACTTATATTAGATCTGTGCAATTAATATTACTTCTAATTTATATTTTTAACATGGTTCTTCAGATTTTACACTTCAATTAGAGGGTCATTATATTCAGGAATCTACCATTATCATTAATGCAATATATAGATGATGCATTAAAACATGCAGAAAGACAAATTAAAAATATATTAAATTTAAAAAAAAAATTAATTCCATTCAGGTTTCTGCATTTGCAGCAAATACATAGAATTTGCAAATTCTACATTGAGCTATTCTCATCTTCTATTTTCTTAAGTAAATAAAAAATAGGACAATGGAATTTCAATTCCAGCTGTGACTATCTCTTTCAGCCTAGATCATGATACATTGCAATTAGGCGATCTCCAGGATGAAAGCTTTATTGTTATTGAGAAGTGCTTGATTTTATCGTGGAACATGTCATAAAGCTGGCCCACTAATAGAGGTGTAAGGTATAAACACAGATTTAATAAGGAATTGTAACAAGAGTGGATGTGAGGCTTGTAATAGCCAAAAGGGTTTTTATAAAAAGTTTTATTAGACACTGACATCCTACTAGTGTTAATTGTAATAAATAACCCAGATGAGCTCATAAAGCCACAGATCTATACCTTGCCAGTGGGAAGCATAATGCGTAATTTCAATCGAGATATCATTCAAGAAATTATACACTGATAAGGAGAGCCTTCTTACTGAACCCCAGGATATGTGCAGAAATGAAGTGTACACAAATTATCATTTATTTCTAGCTTTACCAGTGATTTCTAAATGAAAATGTAAGTCTCATGGGGGACACCCCTCTTTGTTACATAGGACCACTTTTTTTCCCCACCAAAGAGCTCTGAACCTGGCCTATACACTCAGTGGTGCTAGATCATGGAAAGCCCAGTTGGAGGAAAACCCAGGGACCAGAGCTGATTGTCTGGACCCTCACCAAATCAGAAATCAGTCTCAGCCTGGTAAACTTTTAACCTAGTGACAATTAAACATGCTAGCTGCCAGTACGAGGTGTATGAGGCCACCTTGGTTGTAGGGTTATCTGTTTTGGGTAAGGAGTTTTGGGTCTCGGATCTATTGGCACCCTGTTTGGAGACAACTCAGTAGAGGATACTCTTAGCCCAGACAGAGTGGCACTGTGGGGATCACTGTCTTTTGTTATACGGATCTGCTCTTTGGGTGGGCAGCAATAGAGCATCTATAATCTCTCCAGGTAACAAGAAAATAAGGGAGATACTCAGGCTAAGTACCAAGCTCCACTACAGTAAGTTGTTTATGGATATAATTGTACAGAAACAGTATTTTTTAGATTATTTATTTTCTCTCAGATGTTGCATTTATAATATGTTTCCACTGGTTCAACTGTGCACAAAAAGGGTCTCATAAACCTTAACAGGCTTGTGTAAATGAGTCCTCCCAAGATGGCGGCCGCATGAGCAGATGCAGTTTAGGTTAAACAGCTGCCATTTTATGTAGAAACCTCAAAAGTAGTGTTTACAAGATAAGCAACGACTCTCTGTGGTCATCTCCAGTGGGGGCCATTGAGGCAATGCAGGAACAGAGGATTAGCAATCTCATGGAGCACTCAGAAATTCGATGGTCCCTATACACCTGATGATTGGTTTGGTAGGCTGAACTCTTCGATTTCTAAGGCAAGTTGGCCTATCCATTTGTGAGAATCCTATTGGGGTATCCATGTTGTTTGAAACAAATTCGTAATTATCTCACAACAACGGAACTTCCACTCCGTGTATAGGCATCCTGTGACTGTATGTTCAAATCCTTACTTACATTTAGTTACCTTGATTTTCTCACTTGAAAGAATAGTGGGTGGCTTTAGTGTCAGAGCAGGCTTTTTAAAAGGGGTACAAATACAAAAAGATAAGCCCTGCGCTCACTCCCATCACTCATGGGCGGCAGCAACGACCACAGTACACATCAGCCTCAATATATTGTAAAAAACAAAGAAAAAAAGGAGTTACCTGCGCTCTCTCCTTAATCTCTATGTATATTTAGACAAATGGAGGTAATTTAGTTACTTTAATGGCCATTGGAGGGAATGGCCGCCTGCCAACATCAAGGCAGACCCCCCTAAGCGGGTCCTACACTGACCCTTAACCTTGCTTCCTTGAGCTTCTGGCAAAGATATCTCTAATGAGACAAAGAGGGGTACTTTTTATATACACCTCTATATACTTATTAAACCTTTGGTTAATTCTTTTTTTTTTTTTTTTAAGGGGTGCCCATGAAGGCACATTCGATTCTTACCGATATAGGAGCTAGCTAATTTGCACCTTCCTTTTTCCTTTGCCTCAGCCTTAACTCTGTCTTATGTGTCACAGTCTTAATTAGCATATCTACTTGCTTACTGATAATCTTCATAGATTCGCTGTTACCTACAACAGTATCTATCATTAGATACAAAAAGGACTGAACACCTTGCTTTATCTTATTTATTATTATTATTATACTTTATTATTTAAATTAATATTAAAAGTTCATTTTAACCTTGGCACTAATTGGAATTACTTTCTCAATTAAGATATACATTTTAACCTTGGCACTATATCTGTAATTTCTCTCTCAATCAAGAGATACTTGCTGGTAGATTGTGTTTTTTTCTTTTTCTTTATTATTTTTCTCTCTAGTTAAATTAACAATTCAGTGGTTATCCCCCGTTTTCTCTTTGATACAACCATTGTGTCTCTTCTTTACCCTATAGGCGTTACTCTCTCTCTAATTAACTATATATATATATATATATATATATATATATATACAGTATCTCACAAAAGTGAACACACCCCTCACATTTTTGTAAATATTTTATTATATCTTTTCATGTGACAACACTGAAGAAATGACACTCTGCTATAATGTAAAGTAGTAAGTGTACAGCCTGTATAACAGTGTAAATTTGCTGTCCCCTCAAAATAACTCAATACACAGTCATGTCTAAAGTGTTGGCAACAAAAGTGAGTACACCCCTAAGTGGAAATGTCCAAATTGATGCCCAAAGTGTCAATATTTTCTGTGGCAACCATTATTTTCCAGCACCGCCTTAACCCTCATGGGCATGGAGTTCACCAGAGCTTCACAGGTTGCCACTGGAGTCCTCTTCCACTTCTCCATGGCAACATCACGGATCTGGTGGATCTTAGAAACTTCTTTCGCAAGGCAGTGGTCGTCTTGGAGGTGTGTTTGGGTCGTTTGGGGTCATGTTGGAATACTGCCCTGCGGCCAAGTCTCCGAAGGGAGGGGATCATGCTCTCCTTCAATATGTCACAGTACATGATGGCATTCATGGTTCCCTCAATGAACTGTAGCTCCCCGGTGCCGGCAACACTCATGCAGGCCCAGACCATGAAACTCCCACAGCACTCCATGCAGACCAATTTCATGCAGTGTGTGGCATATGGTCTGAGCACAGACAGGCTGACCCCCCATTCCTTCAACCTCTGCAGCAATGCTGGCAGCACTCATACGTCTATGTCCCAAAGACAACCTCTGAATATGACGCTGAGCACGTGCACGCAACTTCTTTGGTTGACAATGGCGAGGCCTGTTCTGAGTGGAACCTGTCCTGTAAAACCACTGTATGGTCTTGCCCACCGTGCTGCAGCTCAGTTTCAGGGTCCTCCAGGCAATCTTCTTATAGCCTAGGCCATCTTTATGTAGAGCAACATTTCTTTTTCTCACATCCTCAGAGAGTTCTTTGCCATGAGGTGCCATGTTGAACTTCAAGTGACCAGTATGAGAGAGTGTGAGAGCGATAACACCAAATTTAACACTCCTGCTCCCCATTCACACATGAGACCTTGTAGCACTAACAAGTCACATGACACCGGGGAGGGAAAATGGCTAATTGGGCCCAATTTGGACATTTTTTCACTTAGGGGTGTACTCACTTTTACTCACGGTTTAGACATTAATGGCTGTGTGTTGAGTTATTTTGAGTGTAATTTCTTCAGTGTTGTCACATGAAAAGATATAATAAAATATTTACAAAAATGTAAGGGGTGTACTCACTTTTGTAAGATACTGTATATATGTACAGGTTTTTCCCGACTTTACAAACTAATTGGTTACGAAGCCTAGTTCATAAAGTGAGAACTAATTTCCCATAGATCGCAATGTAATAAACATGGGTTCCATTCCTGACCAAAAAAAAATTCCATTGAAAGCCTTAATTATGAAGTACAAGTACAAGATGAAAGCATAGCAAATACATATATGTTGTAGGAACATTAACGGAAGACATACCATATTCAAATCTCCATACAATCATCATCAGTCATCTAACTCCTCAACGACATGTTGCACTTGTTAAATGTAGCACTGCACTTGTTTCTGGTTCGTTTGAGACGCTCCATGTGTCTTAATCACCCACCAGCCCCTCCATATCTCTCATTCCCCTAACCAGTGTCTAAGTACCCCCTCCCAGCCCCTCCAGTTGTCTCATTCCCCCTCCCAGTGTCTCATTACCCCCTCTCAGACCCCTTCAGGTGTCTTATTCCCCCTCCCAGTGTCTTATTAACCCCTCCCAACCTTCCCAGTGTCTCATTAGCCCCTCCCAGCCCCTCCAGGTGTCTCATATCCCCTCCCAGTGTCTCATTACCTCCTCCCAGCCCCTCCAGTTGTCTCATTCCCCCTCCCAGTGTCTCATTACCCCTCCCAGCCACTCCAGGTGTCTCATATCCCCTCCCAGTGTCTCATTATCTCCTCCCAGTGTCTCATTACCCCCTCCCAGCACCTCCAGGTGTCTCCTTCCCCCTCCCAGTGTCTCATTAACCCCTCCAAGTGTCTCCTCCCCCCCCAAGGCCCTCCATGTGTCTCATTCCCCTTTCCCAGTCCCTCCATGTGTCCCATTCTCCACTCCCTGTAATGCTCAATTGTTGATAAGATGGAAACAACTGCAGATTTCTGAGTTTGATAAGGTTTATTACTTTAAATAAAAAAAAGATAATCAAATTGAACTGTCTCTTTAATTCCTGGCAGGTTATAAACAGCAGCGGTGTTGAAGTTGTTTTAGATAAGGTAAATTTAACACAACCAGCGAGAAGTTCCAAATTAGGATGCAGATAATTAATAAGTAGGTGTTGAAAACAAGGTTAGGAGTTGATGTGGAGCAGATAGCGAACCACTTAGAATTAGGATGGTTATATATTAAGCTTGAGCCAATCTGGTTTACTTAACTTATGAAGGAGCGATAATCCAAATTGGTGATAGAGATTCCACAGAGAATCGAGGTTGCAGCAGGCAAGAGAATATCCAAAAACAGTCCGAGGTCGTAGGAGAGGAGAAGGAGGGTAAACGATTAAACAGTCCGGGTCCGATACACAGTAGAAGTAAATATTCAGTTTGAGGTTCGCGGGAGCTTTCGAGTTGATCCAGCACTGTGGTGTTGACGCGGTCTCTCTATGAACCCTGGGAACGACCACGTCATAGGAGGGGGAGTGGCCGCGCTCCGAGAACCCGGAAGTCCACGGTTAGCGAATGCCGGAAGGTCTGACAGAACCCCCCTCATAAGAAGCAGCCACCGGATGCTGTCAACGAGGTCTGGATGGGTAGCGAGCATGGTACGCATTGATAAGTCGACGAGCATGCACCGCGGAGGACGACACCCATGAGTCTTCGTCAACTCCGTAGCCCTTCCACCGGACAAGATATTGTAAGGAACCACGATGGATTCGTGAGTCGAGAATCCTCTGGACCTCGTATTCCTCTTCACCTTGTACCAGAATGGGATCAGGAGTGGTAAGAACATCCCTCATGAAAGGGTCGGAGTGGTGTGGTTTAAGCAATGACACATGGAAGACTGGATGTAGTTTCATGGTAGGTGGAAGTTTCAATCTAACCACGTTTTCGTTGATGAGCGACAATATACGAAAAGGGCCAAGGAAGAGTGAACTCAGTTTCTTTGAGGGACGGTTGGTGACAATGTTTTTTGAAGAGAGCCATACTAGATCACCAACCTTGTAAGTAGGGGAAGGTCGTCTACCAGTATCGAAAAACTTTTTCTGAGCAGATGATGCATTTTTAAGGTTATCACGTAACCTGAGGAAGAGGGCAGACATGAACGAGTTATGGTTGGAGACGTATGGATTAGAAGAAGGAAGTCCTTGATCGGGGAATGAAGAAGGATGGAATCCAAAATTTGAGAAGAATGGAGTCATTTTGCTACTAGTGTGTACCGAGTTGTTGTATGAGAATTCTGCCATTGGTAACCACGTGATCCAATCATCTTGTAAATGAGAGCAATAACACCGCAAGTATTGTTCAACACATTGATTAACTCTCTCTGTTTGTCCGTTGGTTTGGGGATGATAGGCTGAAGATAATTTACGTTGAATGTTGAGGGAGGAACACATCTCATTCCAGAATTTGGAGGTGAACTGTGTTCCTCTGTCTGATATGATTTCTTCAGGAAGACCATGGAGTTTCACGATGTTGTTGATGAATACTTTTGCAAGTTCAGATGAAGAGGGTAATTTCTTTAAAGGAATAAAATGGGACATCTTGGTGAAACGGTCTACCACTACCAGAATGGTGGTATGATGTTGCGAAGGAGGGAGTTCTACCAAGAAATCCATTGAGATGGACTGCCAAGGTCTTTCTGGAACAGGTAGGCTCAGTAATTGACCGAATGGTGGATGATGGTCAGATTTTGATCTCAGACAGGTTGGGCAGTTTTTGACATAAGATTCTATGGTTCTGTCCTGGCGAGGCCACCAGTAATATCTTTTAGACAGCTCCAGTGTTTTCCTTGTACCAGGATGACCAGCCAGAGGGGAATCATGAATCAAGGAGAGTATTTTATTCCTAAGCAAGGGAGGAATGTATAACCTGTCTTTGAAGTAGTACAAACCGTCCTTTTTTGATAGATTGCCTTGTTTGGGAAGTTCAAGATCTTCTTCTTTAAGATGTTTAATATCATCAATTAATGACGAAATAATACCTATGATTTTAGGAGGTTGAGTTTCGGTTACAGGAAGATCGTGGTGAATTCTGGACAGGGCATCGGCCTTTTTGTTCCTGGATCCAGGTCTGTAAATGATTTGAAAATTGAAACGGGAAAAGAAAAGATTCCAGCGTACTTGTCTGGCAGAGAGTGTTTTGTTGGAATGAAGATATTCAAGGTTCCTGTGGTCGGTATAAACAATTACAGGAGTGCGTGTGTCTTCAAGTATGTGACGCCAGTTTTCGAATGCAGCTTTAATACTTAATAATTCTTTTTCTCCTACAGGATAATTTCGTTCAGCAGGAGACAAAGATCGTGAAAAAAAAGCTACTGGATGGAGAGGATCTTGAGGCGTTTGGTGTTGAGAGAGGACAGCCCCGATAGCTGTGTCAGAAGCATCCGTTTCCATGACGTAGAGAAAAGCAGGATTAGGTAGTTGAAGAATGGGAGCACTTGTGAATCTCCTTTTTAATTCATCAAAGGCTGCTTGAGCCTCTTCGTTCCAAGCAAAGGACCGTTTACTGCTATTGAGCAGGTTGAGGGGATGAGCAACCTTGGAGTAATTTTTAATGAACTTCCTATAGAAGTTGGCAAATCCCAGAAAACGTTGTAAGTCTTTAGTATTAGTAGGAGTAGACCAGTTGACAATGCAATCTATTTTGGAGGTATCCATACTTATTGAATGAGGGGAGATAACATATCCCAAAAAAGTGATTTCATTGACTTCAAATATACATTTTTCTGGTTTTGCGTATAATTTGTGTGTTCTTAATCTGGATAATACCCATCTCACGTGTTTTCTGTGTTCTTCAAGGTTGTTGGAGTAGATGAGAATATCATCTAAGTAAATGATGACACAAACGTCTAGGAGATCTCGGAAGATATCGTTAATGAAATGCTGAAAGGTTGCAGGGGCGTTACATAGCCCGAAGGGCATGACAAGATATTCGTAAAGACCATATCGGGTTCTGAACGCCGTTTTCCATTCATCATTGGCCTTGATTCTAACAAGGTTATATGCCCCACGAAGGTCAAGTTTAGTGTAGATGGTAGCTGTTCTTAATCTTTCAATCAACTCATTGATCAGGGGAAGAGGGTAACGATTCTTGATAGTTATTTTATTTAAAGACCTGTAATCGATGATTGGCCGAATAGTCTGGTCCTTGTTTCTTACAAAAAACATGCTGGAAGCGGCTGGTGAACAGGAAGGTCTAATGAACCCCTTACGGAGGTTTTCATCTAGGTATTCCTTGAGGGTTTTTAGCTCTGATTCAGAGAGAGGATAAATATGTCCAAAAGGGATAGGAGCACCAGGAACAAGGTCAATCGGACAATCATAGGGTCGATGAGGAGGAAGTGTCTCTGCTTCCTTTTTACTGAACACATCAGCGAACTCTGAATAGCTGGAAGGTATAGTGGATTCCCTAGTAACATGCAAAATGGGGATGTGTTGTAGACATGTTCCCTGGCAATATGCAGAGTTAAACGTGAGAGAGAAAGGAGCCCATGTAATAAGTGGGTTGTGAGTCCGTAACCAGTCTATCCCTAATATTATTGGATAAAGAGGAGAATTTATGACATCAAAAACAAGAAATTCAGAATGGACATAATTAGTAGTAGTCCTTAAAGGGACAGTTTCAAGGCGAATGGGCCCCGAGGAGATTAAGGAGCCATCAATAACTCTGACAGAGACGGAATTACGTTTTTGAACACAAGGAATTTTATTTTTTGTAACAAAGGATGAGTCCAGGAACACCCCATTAGCACCGGAATCAATAATGGCCTTAGTCGTAATTCTTTCTTTGTCCCACTGTAATATGAGAGAGACAGAGGAGAAATGAGAGGTTGGTTTAGAAGGAAGTACACTCATTACAGTCGTGGTAGAACCATGCTTACCGCCTCTTGGACGTTTCAATAGGGGACAGTCTGGGACCACATGTTCTTGCGAAGCACAGTACATGCAGAGGTTCAGTTGTCTTCTTCTGGTTCTCTCTTCTGGAGTAAGAGGACTTCTCACAACCCCTATTTCCATAGGTTCAGCGGGAGTTATAGGTTTCTCCGGTGCCTTTGAAGGGGTGAAGGGTTTTTTCCATAGAGAGCTAGTGAGTGATTTCTCAGCTTTTCTTTCCCTAAGTCTTCTGTCGATACTGATTGACAGTTGAATAAGTGTATTTAGTGTAGTAGGTAGTTCAGTTCTGGAGAGCTCATCTTTGACAGCTTCAGATAACCCAATACGGAACTGGTTACGTAGAGTTATGTCATTCCACTGAGTTTCTGGTGCCCATCGTTTGAATTCAGCAATGTAATCTTCAACAGGCCGGTTTCTTTGCTGCAGTGTTCTAATGGTTAAATCTGCAGTCGCTTGTTTGTTTGGGTCTTCGTAAAGGAGAGACATGGCTTCAAAGAATTCATCCAGAGAATCCAATATGGGATCATCATTCTCAAGAAAGGAATGAGCCCAGGCCATGGGTTCACCTCTCAAAAATGAAATAACAGAACAAACTTTAGATCTTTCAGTGGGATATGATCGGGGTTTTAATGCAATCAACAACTTGCAAGAATTGATGAACTCTCGGTATTGGGACCTGTCTCCAGAGAATTTTTCGGGGTTGGAGACAGCAGGGTCACTAGCCGAGTGTGTAACTGTGTGAGGAGTATGGGTTTGCAAGTCCCTTACATAAGTAAGGATTCTTTCATTGGTGATCTGTAGATCTTGCATGCCTTGAGTAAGAGTATCCACTCTTTGGTTTAATCTGGTGATTTCAGAAGTGAGATCTGCTGTATCCATTAATTAGGCTGGATCAATCTGTAATGCTCAATTGTTGATAAGATGGAAACAACTGCAGATTTCTGAGTTTGATAAGGTTTATTACTTTAAATAAAAAAAAGATAATCAAATTGAACTGTCTCTTTAATTCCTGGCAGGTTATAAACAGCAGCGGTGTTGAAGTTGTTTTAGATAAGGTAAATTTAACACAACCAGCGAGAAGTTCCAAATTAGGATGCAGATAATTAATAAGTAGGTGTTGAAAACAAGGTTAGGAGTTGATGTGGAGCAGATAGCGAACCACTTAGAATTAGGATGGTTATATATTAAGCTTGAGCCAATCTGGTTTACTTAACTTATGAAGGAGCGATAATCCAAATTGGTGATAGAGATTCCACAGAGAATCGAGGTTGCAGCAGGCAAGAGAATATCCAAAAACAGTCCGAGGTCGTAGGAGAGGAGAAGGAGGGTAAACGATTAAACAGTCCGGGTCCGATACACAGTAGAAGTAAATATTCAGTTTGAGGTTCGCGGGAGCTTTCGAGTTGATCCAGCACTGTGGTGTTGACGCGGTCTCTCTATGAACCCTGGGAACGACCACGTCATAGGAGGGGGAGTGGCCGCGCTCCGAGAACCCGGAAGTCCACGGTTAGCGAATGCCGGAAGGTCTGACACTCCCAGTCTTATCTATGTGTCTCATTTCCCCCTTCCCCTCCCTGTCCATGTGTCTCACCCCCTCCCTTCCTGTACCTGCCAATGTGTCTCTCCCCCCTCCCCTCCTGTAGCTGTCCATGTGCATTTCCTCCCTCCCCTCCTTTCAGGTGTCTCTCCCCCCTCCCATCCTGTACCTGCTCAACATGGTACAGTACCTGGTCTGACTTCCTGGCAGACTGCAGGCCGCTCGGCCACTCTACAACAGCAGCAGGAGGGGAGCAGCTCAGAACAGCACTCCCCTCCTTCCGATCACCATCACTTTACTTACCTTTCTCTTCTCCTGGCCACAAACTTTGCTCCTCGGTCTGCATCCACGGAGCTCCCGCACAAAATGGCGGTTCGTCCGTGGAGCGATCGTAAAGACGGGAAAATGTAAAGCAGGAGTACGTAAACCGGGAAATGTCTGTATATGACATGCGACAAACCAAAAACTTTCCCAGTAGGCCTTTTGGGAATACCTTATTCGCCTATCAGAAGCACTGGCTCTATTAATAACTGTTGTGCAGCTGAGCGAGAAACAAATATTTTGATCAAGATATTGTAGATAACGTAAACATTCAATATCATTAACATAGTGTTATCTTTTCAGTTTCAACTCTTTCTTTATAAAGAGCAACGTGTATCACCTACGAGATATTTGGCCTTTACTGCCTCCTTATAATTTTATCTGAACAGTTTAAGGCCACCTAAGAACTAGTGGTTAAACAAACATTTAAAAAAATAAAATGATAAAAAAATGTCACATAAAATAAATAAATTATACTAGTTTTGAAAAAGGGTGGACTATGTAGTAGGAATTTTAGATAGAGTCAAGTAAAGAGACAAAAGAAGAGTGAGAGAAAAAATCACACGTTTTCAGATGGGTAGGGAAAAGGACAACAACATTGAAACAAACCAAGACAGATAACTATTCACATGACCAGGGACAAGCATAGAAGAAAATATCTATTTTTTATTATTATTTTATACAAAATAGTTCAGATTTTTAAAATCCTGATCCGGATTTGAAGCATCCAGGCACGGCTTTTAACAATATGGATTTCAGATGTCTGACAGCACTTAACGGGAAAAAATTCTGATCAAATTCAGACTAATCACAAAGCATGTTTTGGAAAATCCGTTGTTAAATAGGTAATGCCCGGATGTTGTTAAACAGCGTAAACAATGTCCGGATTCTGGATTCCACACAGTATTTGCCCTATTCAATACAGGACCGTTCTGACTTTCCCTGCCAGTGTACTAAACCTATGGAGCTTGGTAAACAAAATATTTCACCTTATCAGTTCTCAGCTTTTTCCAACTTGTTTTTATTAAAGATAAACAGCATCTTTTTCTTTTTCTACTGGAAAATGTACTTAATAGAGTTAATTATTTTTCTAAATGTAAGGAAGCTTCTAACACTTTCCTGAAAGGAAGCCTTCCAGACTGCATTTTAATGAAGTAAAACATTTAAATGGTTATTCAAGCACACTAAACAAGTCTGTATATGTCTATTGTTTTGATCAGAAACCCAGGTGGGAAAAAAAAAATTATAGGAAAGAAATCTATGTATTTGAGGTTGCTTTAATTTGTATAGCAAACAGTACATAGTATTTCTCTGTTATTTTCTCTATCTCTTTATAAATGGCTGGAAAGGGTATCAGAAGCTGCATCCACCAACTAACTTTAACCCTACCTTTCAAATTATTTCTTGATTTAAATATATTACATTTCCCAGAGACTTTAACAACTTGCAGATCCTTCTGAAATGGAAGAGGATAAGTCATAAATCAAAAGCTCCAGTTTAATAAATGAGGTTTAAGACTATTATAGGTTAATTAAGCTATAAATAGCAGCTATCTCTTATGGGATTTCTAGGCGTACGTTCAGAGGATTCTGGGAATAGGGTCTCTGACCAGAATTTTTTTTTCTTTTAAAGGACCTCATAGGTTTGTTATAACATGGTTTTCTAAGTCTTTTATCTGCAGTGCATGGTGTAATGATAATTGATCATATATAGTGAATGATCATGTGATTAAGAGCAGGACCCCATCTCCGAGGTGCACTTATACGTCCTGTAATGTGCCGTGGGTGGGCCTCACAACGTTTCACAAGATAGAAGGATAGACGGATTTATGAATAGATAGATGGATAGATGAATAGATAGACAGATTGATAGATAAACAAATAGATCAGTAGTTGGTAACCCATGGCACATAGGGTGTCTTTTCATGGCACACAAGGAGCCAACCAAAATAGGCCAGGTGGAAATACCAGAGTGCCCCAGCATCTGGAGCCGTCACGTGCTCCTTTGGTCTGTGCCTACCACAGGTGCAGACACCACAGAGTGCTCTCCTTTGCAATTTAGAGCTTACCAGTGATTCAGAGCATTACCATGGGTTACCATGGCAGGACTTTACCAGTGAGTCAGAGTGTCTTCATGCTTCTCCAGCAGTAGTGGAAAGGAATATGGCCGAGCTCGTGTTTTGATTTAAACTGCGCGGGGGGGGGGGTTCTGGCGAAGCACTTCGTGATCCGTCAGGCTTTAAAGAGTTTCCGGAAGGACCGTAGGATCCCAGATGCATGGCGACCAGTGTCCATCAGTGTCTTGGGGAGCCTGGTGCGTGTGCTGCCTGAGATTTGCTTCTCCGACTACGAAGCTGGCTTGCTTGGCGCTGCGTTTGTTTTGGCCTTTTTCAGGGCTTTTCGTATTGGGGAGCTCGTGAGCGCTAACAGGCAAGGTCATGGCGGCATTCAGGTGGTAGATGTCTGCCTGGGGGTGGATAGGGTGGTGATTCACTTACCTAACTCAAAAATGGATGTGTGGGGGAAGGGGACGGATGTGGTTTTGCATGCTCTTCCAGGCTCACATTTGTGCCCGGTTACCATTCTCAAACGCTATCGGGCATTGTGGTCAACAGGGGAGGCGCATTTTCCTTGCATGAGGATGGTTCGTCGCTGTCATGCTTCCAGTTTGCCAGGGATTTTCGCTTGGGGCTTGGGTGTTTGGGTTTGAGGCAGGCCCAGTTCGGTATGCACTCCTTCCAGATTGGGGCAGTATGTGCGGCTGGGGATGCTGGTGTAAAGGATGTAGTGGGTTTGGTCGATCCTCTTTTGGTTGCACTCGGCAGATGTTCTTATTTTGTCTCCGTAGGTCGAGTTGCTTGGATCATGGGCCATTTATCATTTTCCGGGCAAAGAGGAGGGCTGCAGCTTGTTTCCAGGGTCAGCAGCTATGCTTTCCTGTGGACTAGATCTCGATTAAGTGGTTCGGTTATTGGGGAGCTAGTTGGGGGGGATGTTATTGGGGCAGTGTTTCGACTAGTGGAAGGTTGGAGATCACCTGATTTACTGTGCAGGAGGCAATGATTGGGGCTAGTGTTGCAAAGACGCTTGGTTAAATGGATAAATCAAGACATTAACCGGCTACGGGATTTAGTCCTTGGGGTTTTGTCTGTTTGGTTCGAAATGGTCCCCCCCGACTTCAGTGGCGTCACGCCAGGGATACGGCCGCAATCCAGCGTTGCCAGGGTAAGGTGAATGGCTTGATGGCTAGTTTTGTCAGGAAAGTCAGGGTGGGGGGGTTAGTAATTCAACACAGGGAACTCGTGGACAGGTTGCCCGGGTATTTACGTCAGAATGGGGTTCACCTCACAGACGTGGGGTGGGATCTCTTGAATTTGTGTTTCCAAGAAGGGTTGAGTAGGGCCTTGTTCCTTAGAGGTGGCGGAGCTCAGACAACTGAAGGGGTCAAGGTCTGAGTTTGTGCGGGGCTAGAGAGAAAAAAGTTAGGGGACAAACAGACTCTGGGTTAGTTTAAATAGAAAGGGCAATTAGGCTCCTGGTTAAGTGTTTGGTTAAACAGTTCGTTATGAACTTTGGTAGGTTTTGAGCTCGGTGGTGGCTCAGAACCTGGTGGGTGGTAGGGGTATCCGGGTATACCCCTACCGTGGTTATTTAACAAAGTGTGGCACTTTTTTATTATGTTTATGATGTTTGTTATTATTGTTATTTATGTTATTTATATTTACGGTTAATATATGGTGTGACAAAATGCCTTTTGTCACTGGGTTTATTGGTGACAAGCTGCCCTTTACCCCTGGCTGTTGGAGGAGCCTGATTGCCAGCCTCTTACCTGTTGACTATGGTCCCTGGGAGATTTGGCCCTTCAGGTGCAACATTTGGGGATATAGGATTTGTATGGTGCTGCTGCTGGCCCGTTAAAAAACATCCGTGGACATATTATGACTTTTAGGAACAATGTCCCTTTAAGACTGTGTAGCAGATTGCATTCAGGCTGTCTTCAATATTATGTATGCTATTATGTGTTCGGTAAATTGTAAATGTGTAGGTTCTATGTGATAAATGTAACAGTATGTATTTTTATGTCTTTTATTGTCCTTTGTCTGCCATGTGGCTAATGGAGTTTTGCCTCTGTCCTTGGAGATAATTGGATTACTTCCCAATTATCTCCAGGATAGAGACTCTGTGGAACTTGTTTTGGGCAGAAAAGACATGCTTCATTTGGTCACAAAGGACTTTCCCTTAACTTTTGAACCCCTGGTCTGATTCGTGCCATTTTTTAATATGTTCCCCTGAATGGATTGATTGTGAATATGTAATTTTTATGGAGATTGGATGTATGGTTTTAGAGTTATGAAAGTTGGGTAGAAAGTATGTTTTAACTGTATGTGTAATTGGGTTACCTCCCAGGATAAGGGAGGGAATCTGTGGGTTGTAACTGAGATGTTATTGGTTGTTTTATACCTCCCTGCGGCGGTCATGTATTGGCAAAGATTGTAATAAAAACCAGACTGGGTGTGCCAGCACCTCAGATCATCTTGTACCTTCATGAAGTTTCGGCTCATGTTTGGGGGATTGGAGAACTACACTCTGGGGATTGCTATAATCACTATACTCCCCAGGGTATTATCGCTGAGCTCTGCTAAGAGCTTGTTCCTGTTCCTGCTCTCTGGAATTCGGAGAGGTCCATCTACTGGAAGCTAGACCCTTGTCTTGGGTCCAGAGTGGGTAGCGTGGTGAGACCCCAACCAAGCTGCGGCGGTTCGTGGGGTCTGCAGTGGTTATGGTGTCAGGCAGAGTGCTTGGAGACCTCGGAAAGCACTAGGAGCATCCGTCAGCGGAGGGTACCCGGTCGGGGTGCCAGCGGTTCCGTTACATATGGGTCATTGCCTTTTGTTTCGGGGACATAAGACATACAGTACTTGAAAACAAGAGAAATCTCAATGTATCTTTCCTGGTAAAATATTTTATAAATAAATAAATATGGCAGGATGGGGGCGGGGCAATGACTTTAATCATATTGTTATTACCATTAACAAAAGCTGTGGACATATTGACCAATACATTAGTGTGCTAAATTCTGGTTAATATATAGCTACTGTTTGGAGAGACCTGGGACCCAAGTGGAATCTAAATGGCAACTATGGATCAGCGTGTCCTATAATAACTTTAATTTTCATTTTAACTTCCTTGTGGTACTCTTTTTTATATTTACACAAAACATCTGTGACAGTACTGTCAGGCTCAGGGTCATTATTTGAATCACATCCATTGAGTTTCACAAATATAAAAGTAATTGGACATTTACTAAGTTGAAAAGGAACGATAGAGATATTGTATAACAATATATTTATTGAACAAAATAAAAAGTAACACACACTTGTGTCTTTGACTTTGTCCAACCCATTCAATGTTTCCAGAGATAAAATGGGTGTGAAATTATGAAATATATTTTATTTCAGATCTTAAGTACCATCTAAGTCCCATTAAGCTTTATTCGGCAACCTCAACGCAGTTCTCAGGTGAGCTTCTGCCCTGGGCCATTAATTTTAACTGATATCTTTCTCCTGGGATGAAAATAATTGCTAGTGAAAAATAGCACAACATTCCAAACATTTGACTGCAAACATTTGACTGCTTATTACATGAAATTTCAGAAAGAAATTAAATAGATGGCATTTTGTGGACTAATTTCACAGTTTTAATGAAACCGTGCTAAATATGATCTCACAGAAAGTATTAATAAGATTTATTATCAAACTGAAAAAGCACGTGTATGAATGAATTAAAAACAAAAACATAAGGCCATATTTATTACAGAAGATAGGAGCATTGAGTCAGTGTTGGTATTGGCTGATGGAAAATGGCAAAACATGGCACCTGGAGGTTAATCAATATTCTAGTTCTGCCCTGATTTTCATTTTTCAAACAAAATAGTCCCTGCTTTGAATTATATAATATATCTTTTAATGTAAGTGGAATTCCTGTGCTGTATATAGGCCACATTTACACAGATTCAACCGTTTGTGCAAAACTGAGAAGTGACAGATTTAAGTTAAGATTTAGGCAGCCTTATCTGGAGACTGAAGGGAGAGACAGCTCAATAGATAATGAAACCAAGGTAGGCTTGTAATGTAGAGTGGGGGTCTGAGGAGAGGATGGGGGAAACCCTGCTAAAAAAACAACAAAAATAGAAGCCCACAGGCGTCAAAACATAGGATGAAGTTATAAACAATATTTAACTTGGATCAAAAAGGACAGAAAAAAAAATACAAAGTTTTAGCCTTGAAGGGCAACTATAGTGCCAGGAAAAAAATGTTCACCTTGCACTATAGCTCCCTATAGTGCCCTCCCCTCCTTGCAGCACCATCCCTCCCCTTGATGCAGAAGGAGCTAAAAAAAAAACCTATCATTTACCTGATTCCAGGGCTGATGTCCTTCGGCACTGAGTCAGGCTTTGCCTCCACACCTGCCGTCGGTGCAGGGAACTAATGTGCATATGTGACAATTAGAAAATCATTTTATAATGCTTTCCTTTTGGGTTTTGGGTGATGCTGGATGTCCAAATGGCCTGGAAGTCCCTCTAGTGGCTGTCACTAGAGGTGGAGTTAACACCGACAGGTAATTATTGCAGTTTTTAATAAACTGCAATAATTACCACTGCAGGGTTAAGGCACCTGGGACACTGCACCCAGATTACTTCAATGAACTTAAGTGGTCTGGGTGCCTATAGTGTTCCTTTAATGCTGGTAAACATTCAATGTAAAGGTGATAAATAACACCAATATGTGTACAACACGTGTACATATGAAAACAGCTTGGGCATAAAATAATGAAAAGACAAGGAAAGGAGTGGAAGAAATATGCTATAATGTGCATCTTGTAGGTACACTAATACAGATCTGGAGTGCGGGTGTCAGGATCGGGACAGGGATCCAACACGCAGAGTACAAACAGTAGCCAGATACGTATACCGGACCTTAGAATGGCCGGACTAACGTAAGTAGTACAGTATAGAATGGTCAAAGACAAGCCGAGGTCGAGGGTAACAGAAGACAGGTAAGCGAGAGACAAGCCGAATCAAGGGTAACAGAGATAAGCAGAGTAAGGTAAACAAGCCGGGTCAAAACCAAAAGGGATAATAGAATACACAAGCACTGAGTGACTAGAACAAGCTAGAACCACGACAGGGCAATGAGCTAATGAAAGAAGCTCTGTTAAATACCCTGTTCAGAGCAGTAACCACGCCTCCGAGGCGTCCTGATTGGTCCTGCAGCAATTGACTGACAGGTTGTTTCGGGGGAGTGTCCTGATGACTACTTCCTGCCTAGATGCTGTAAAAGGCAGTCACTCCCTCGCGGCCGGCCTAGCATGACCGGATAGACCGCGGGGAAGGGAGCCATCAGACCGTCTGGATGGAGGAACAGCTAAGTCTCTACCTCTTTCGGAGGTAGAGACCACAGGTACCCTGACAGTACCCCCCCTCTCAGATACGCCCACCTGGCGGAATGAACCGGGACGAGATGGGAAGCGAGAGTGATACGCCCTGCGGAGACGGGGAGCATGAACATCCTCCTGAGGTACCCAACTCCTCTCCTCAGGACCATATCCCTTCCAATCAACCAGATATTGTACTCTCCCCCGGGAGATTCGAGAATCCATAATAGAGTTAACCTCATACTCCTCCTGACCCTCCACCTGAACGGAGCGAGGAGGGGCTATTGTGGAGGAAAATCTGTTACATATGAGTGGTTTCAGCAATGAAACGTGAAACGAGTTCGGAATGCGTAAGGTATTAGGAAGAGCTAAACGATACGCAACTGGATTGATACGGGTCAGCACCCTGTAGGGTCCAATATAACGAGGAGCGAACTTAATGGAGGGCACTTTTAAACGGATGTTCCTCGTGCTCAGCTATACCCTATCACCTGGAACAAATACCGGAGCCGCCCTTCTACGTTTATCAGCGTGTTTCTTGACCAACATAGAGTTGTGCACAAGGATTTGTCGAGTTTGATCCCACAACTTCCTCAAATTGGCAACATGAACATCAACCGACGGCACCCCCTGGGAAGGGGAATCCGAAGGAAGAATAGACGGATGAAAACCATAATTCATGAAGAAGGGGCTTGAATGAGTAGAATCGCAAACGAGATTGTTGTGTGCAAACTCCGCCCAAGGAATCAAACCGACCCAATCATCCTGGTGTTCAGAAACAAAGCATCGTAAATATTGTTCAATTTTCTGGTTGGTACGTTCAGCAGCTCCGTTAGACTGAGGATGATAGGCAGAAGAAAAGTTTAATTTAATACCAAGTTGAGAACAGAAGGACCTCCAAAAGCGGGAAACAAATTGGGAGCCTCTGTCCGATACAATTTGAGAGGGTATCCCATGTAGGCGAAAAATCTCCTTAGCGAATATCTCTGCCAATTCGGGAGAAGACGGGAGTTTAGGCAGGGGAATGAAGTGTGCCATCTTAGTAAACCTGTCAACCACGGTGAGGATAACAGTCTGTCTTTTAGAGATAGGTAGCTCGACAATAAAGTCCATGGCCAAACAGGACCATGGTTTTTGTGGAACCTCCAAGGGGTGCAGGAATCCACATGGAAGCGTATGGGGTTGTTTGGTTTTAGTACAAACTTCACATGCAGCGATGAACTCCTCAATATCCCTCCGTAAAGCAGGCCACCAGAAGTCCTTAGAGATCAACGCGTAAGTTTTGCGAATACCAGGATGTCCCGCCATCTTGCTATTATGTAAACACTGTAAAAGTTCCAGTTGAAGAGCAGGAGGAACGAAATGACGGCCCGCAGGAGTCTGTTTAGGTGCTAGATGTTGCAACTTAATGATCTCGGCCAGTAATGGAGAATGAATCCTGAGATTCGTATTAGCAATGATATTGCATTTCGGAACTATAGAAGAAAGAACTGGTTCAGGTACAGTAGAAGGTTCATATTGGCGAGATAATGCATCGGCTTTAGAGTTTTTAGAACCAGGTCTGTAAGTCAGTACATAATTGAAGTGAGTCAGGAATAAGGACCAACGAGCTTGTCTAGAGGATAAGCGCTTAGCCTCCCCAATATAGGACAAGTTTTTGTGGTCCGTCAAAATCGTAATAGGGTGTAGGGTCCCCTCCAACAAATGTCTCCACTCCTTTAAGGCTTTAATGACTGCTAACAGTTCCCTTTCCCCGATGTCATATCTGCTCTCAGGCCCAGAAAATTTCTTAGAGAAGAAACCACAAGGGTGTAACGGTTTATCCACCCCTAACCTTTGAGACAGAACAGCCCCAACTGCTGTCTCAGAGGCATCGAACTCGAGCAAGAAAGGCAGAGTCGTATCAGGATGGACTAGAATGGGAGCCGAGGCAAAAAGTTCCTTGAGAGTCTTGAAAGCACCAAGAGCTTCCTTAGACCAGAACTTAGTATCAGCCCCTTGTTTGGTCATATTGGTAATAGGCGCAATGATAGAGGAGTATCCTTTAATGAAGCGCCTATAGTAGTTGGAAAAACCAATAAACCTTTGGATAGCCTTGAGTCCTTTGGGCAAGGGCCAGTCTAAGATAGATTGGAGTTTTACAGGATCCATTTTAAAACCTTCCCCAGAAATCACGTATCCAAGAAAGTCTACCTGAGACTGATCAAAACTGCACTTCTCCAATTTGCAATATAGACCATGTTGCAGCAGCTTGTGTAATACCTTTCTGACCTGTCTATGGTGAGTCTCAATCTCCTTAGAGTGTATTAGTATGTCGTCCAGGTAAACAATAACACAATCATGCTGAAACTCCCTAAGTACCTCATTAATCAAATCTTGAAATACTGCAGGAGCATTGCATAGTCCAAATGGCATAACAGTGTATTCGTAATGGCCATACCGGGTATTGAATGCCGTCATCCACTCATGACCTTGCTGGATTCTCACCAAATTGTAAGCCCCTCTGAGATCTAACTTGGTGAAGATTTTGGAGCCCTTAAGACGATCAAATAACTCGGTAATCAGTGGGATAGGATAGGCATTTCTGACAGTTATTTTATTCAAGCCTCGGTAATCGATACAAGGTCTCAGCGTGCCATCCTTCTTCTTAATGAAAAAGAACCCAGCCCCGGCCGGAGAAGAAGACCTCCTGATGAATCCCTTTTCTAAATTCTCCCGAATATACTCCTCTAGAACCGAGTTTTCCTGAACAGACAAAGGATATACATGGCCCCTCGGAGGCATAGTGCCGGGTAGAAGCTTAATCTTACAGTCAAATGACCTGTGTGGAGGCAAAGAATCGGCATTCTTCTTGTCAAACACTGCCCTTAAGTCTAGGTAAAGGTCTGGTATTTGTCTTTCTGTGGACTGAGTAGGATTCTCCGGTATGTTAATATTAGCTAATGGAGAAACCTTGCACAAACACCGATCCTGGCAACCCTGGCCCCACGAGAGTATCTCTCCTAACTCCCAATCGATAATAGGGTTATGTTTTTTCAACCATGGGTACCCCAGAACTATGGGAACGGAAGGAGACGAAATGAGCATAAGAGATAAATTCTCCACGTGTAGGATACCAACATTTAAATCAATGGGTATGGTCTCACGAAAGATAACAGGGTCTAGTAGTGGTCTACCATCTATGGCCTCAACGGCCAAAGATGTCTCCCTTAGCTGGGATGGGAAATTGTTCTTACTAGCAAAGGCTTGGTCGATAAAATTCTCAGCAGCACCGGAATCTATCAATGCCATAGCCCTTACTACTTCCTTCCCCCAAGTTAAGGAAACTGGTAGCAGAAGCCTGTGATCTTTATAATTAGGAGTAGAGGACAAAATAGAAACACCCAAGGCCTGTCCTCTAGAGAGACTTAGGTGCGAGCGTTTCCCGGGCGGTTAGAACAGTTCGAGAGTAAATGACCCTTGGCTCCACAATACATACACAAACCCTCTCTTCTCCTGTGCTGTCTTTGCTCCTCAGAGAGGCGGGTATACCCTATCTGCATAGGTTCAGTAAGCAAAGATATCGTGGAGTCAGGACTTGGAAAAGCGGGAGCTAACCTAAAAGAAGGTCTCTGGTTCCTCTCTCGAGTGTTCTGTCTCTCTCTTAGACGTTCATCTATACGAGAGATGAACGAAATTAAATCCTCTAAATTCTCAGGGAGTTCTCTGGTAGCAACCTCATCAAGGATTACATCAGATAGGCCATTCAAAAATACATCCATATACGCCTGCTCATTCCACTTGATTTCTGCCGCCAGAGACCTGAACTCTAGTGCATAATCCACCAGTGTTCGGTTCTCCTGTCTCAGGCGCAACAGTAATCTGGCTGCATTAACCTTTCTACCTGGAGGGTCAAATGTTCTTCTAAAAGCAGCTACAAATGCGTTATAGTTATAAACTAATGGGTTATCGTTCTCCCATAGTGGGTTGGCCCATCTCAGAGCTTTCTCAATGAGTAGGGTGATAATAAATCCTACTTTTGCCCTATCTGTAGGATAAGAGCGAGGTTGCAATTCAAAGTGGATACTAATTTGGTTTAAAAAACCACGACACTTCTCAGGAGCCCCACCATAGCGTACTGGGGGGGGGGGGATGCGAGAAGAAGCACCCACTGTGGCTACCTCTAGACCTGAAGCGACAGGAGAAACAGGGGTATTACGTATCTCCTCTGGTGGGTTATTGGCACAAGCTAATAGAGCCTGTAGCGCAAGCGCCATCTGATCCATTCTGTGATCCATGGCTTCAAACCTAGGATCAGGAGCAGCCAGCTGACTGTTTGTACTTGCAGGATCCATTGGCCCTGTCGTAATGTCAGGATCGGGACAGGAATCCAACACGCAGAGTACAAACAGTAGCCAGATACGTATACCGGACCTTAGAATGGCCGGACTAACGTAAGTAGTACAGTATAGAATGGTCAAAGACAAGCCGAGGTCGAGGGTAACAGAAGACAGGTAAGCGAGAGACAAGCCGAATCAAGGGTAACAGAGATAAGCAGAGTAAGGTAAACAAGCCGGGTCAAAACCAAAAGGGATAATAGAATACACAAGCACTGAGTGACTAGAACAAGCTAGAACCACGACAGGGCAATGAGCTAATGAAAGAAGCTCTGTTAAATACCCTGTTCAGAGCAGTAACCACGCCTCCGAGGCGTCCTGATTGGTCCTGCAGCAATTGACTGACAGGTTGTTCCGGGGGAGTATCCTGATGACTACTTCCTGCCTAGATGCTGTAAAAAGCAGTCACTCCCTCGCGGCCGGCCTAGCATGACCGGATAGACCGCGGGGAAGGGAGCCATCAGACCGTCTGGATGGAGGAACAGCTAAGTCTCTACCTCTTTCGGAGGTAGAGACCACAGGTACCCTGACAGCGGGCAAATCATGGCTACCATAGGATAGTGCAACTGGGGTGTCATAAGGGCACAGTAGACAGGGCCGGTGCTAGGATTTTTAGTTACACAAGCGAAGATGCATTTTGGCACCCCCAACCCTCATTAAAAAAAAAAAATGCATCTTCACCTGTGTGTCTTTCCTCCCAAGCCACAGGCACACAGGCATCATTTTTCAGTCACACAGTCAAAGTCATACAGGTACACTGTCATACAAAGACAGAAATAATCATACAGAGACATACAGACAGAGACATACAAGCAGAGATATACATGCATACAGAGACATGCAGGCATATAAAGACATACATGCATACAGAGGCATACCGTCATACAGACACATACATACAGACAGGCATACAGAAACATACATACAAAGACATTCAGGCACATACATACAGACATACAGGCATAAAGAAACATACATACAGAGGCATACTGTCATACAGACACATACAGAGGCATACCGTCATACAGACACATACATACAGAAACATGCATACAAAGACATACAGGCATACAGAGACACACACATACGTACATACAGAGACATAAAGGCATACAGTTACATACATGCATACAGAGACATATATACAGACATTCAGAGACAAACATACATCCAGTTGCATACATGCATACAGAGACATACAGAAACATACGTACAAGACATACAGACACATACATACATACAGAGGCATACTGTCATACAGATACATACATACAGACAGGCTTACAGAAAAATACATACTCACACACACACACAAACTCACAGACACATACTCGAACACACACACACTGACAGACACACATACTCACATGCACACACACTGACAGACACACACACACACACACACTGACAGACACACACACTCACTGACACACACACACACACACACTGACAGACACACACACACACTCACTGACAGACACACACACACACTCACTGACAGACACACACACACTCACTGACAGACACACACTCACTCACACACACACAATGACAGACACACACAAACTCACAGACACATACTCGAACACACACACACTCACACTCACATGCACACACACATACACACACAGTAATTAATTATCTAAATTAAATTTACATTTCCCACCCAGCCTCCCTACCTGGAGTGCTGGCGTGGGTCTTTCATTGGTGGTCCAGTGGGGCTGCTCGGAGGCGTGCGGCTGAAGTGGATTAGGAGGCGGAGAGGGAGCTCTCTGATCTCTCAGACCGGCTCCCTCGCAGGCTGTTTTCTGATGCCGCGGGAGCCGGAATATGACGGTCAGAGAGATCAGAGAGCTCCCTCGCCGCCTCCTAATGAACTTCAGCGCCGCTTCGAGGATCCAGGAGGTGACCAGGCAGGAGGGAGCACTTCCCTCCTGCCGGTCACTGGAATTTTGCGCCCCCAGAGCCGATGCGCCCTAAGGCGGCCGCCTGTGCCGCCTTATGGATGCGCCGGCCCTGACAGTAGATCTAAAGGGTTGGAGACAAAATAAGCATAGAGAAATCATGTGAGAAAGATGATATGAAGGAGCAGAGATGTTTACAGTAAAACAGGTGCAGTGAGACAATGAGCAGAATGAAATATAAAGAGTAGAAATGTGCACTCTCTGCCTGAGCTGTTCCTGTAGGAGCAGAATTTAGTTCACTGGCTGAGAGTGATCAGACGATGCTCAGGAAAACCAGAAGAAGATCCTAGCAGGGAAGAAGTGAGGCAGGTTACAGCACCTGGTGGACCTCAGCTGAGCAGTGAAAGCATTAGCAACTTGTTTCGACTACTTATATTGGGGGTACTGCTAACACTATAACAACAACAGTATGCTGCAGTCATTATGGTGCTTGGAGTGTTCCTTTAAACACCAAACTGCCATATATAACCTACCCTGAAAACATTGCCAAATGTAGAATGGTAAAGAAATTGCTGTTTATGATCTATTGGTTCTATCAATATACTTCTATAAAGTTCTTCCCCCGGGGTGACAAGTCTTTGTGAAAATCAATAAAGCTCTAGGTCAGCTGAAAATCCCAACGGTATAGTAGCACAATTAATGATGTTGATGGATAAGCAATACATTTCAGTGGGTATTCGTTTCTCCTAATTCCTAGCTGATAGTTCTAATGGGGAAAATTGAAACATGTTTATACAAAAAAAAAGAGGTACGGTGATGTGGGTTAGAATGGCTACAATGTCGTTTTGATCCTGCTGGCTGTGATCACAGCAAGTGTCTGGTTATTTAATAACTCCATAAGAAGGCTTGTATTGCTGTCATACATTGTAATTATAATCATTTGTTTCTATCGACAGGTAGGGCTAATGAAAAGCAATGTTAGTCCTGTGGAGAGCAAAAGGCAGGTTAAATGGGTACCAATTTCAGTAATTGATTTATATATTGAGTTAACCTTTGCAGCGATAGGCAAACCTGCTGAGTTCTAACAACATGAATGGGTTAACCTGGGGTCCTTTCACGTTTATGACTTGCCTTGCAAATATCTCTCATGATTGTGATTGGTCAGCCACAGACACCGTGGGCTGGGTTAGAAGGGGAGGACTTGCAAGTTGCAAAGGCAGCAGACAAGAGAGCTGCAGCTTCTGCAAGCTGTTTTTAGATCTAAGAAAAGAGTTGCTTTTACACTATCCCAAAGCTCTATGCACATTTAAATAACTGGAGGTTTTTAAGTACCACTCCAATGGCCATTTAAGTGTAAGTTCACCTGCCACTTCAAGGCAAACCTCTTAGGGGAGTCCTACACCAACAATTTACCTTGCTTCCTTCAGCTTCAGGTAAAACATCTCTAATGAGACACAGAGGGTTATTTTTCTACATACTTGTTAACCCTCAATAGGGAACATATGGGCTGGGCGGCAGCAGTGTAACATGTGTGATATACACTCCTGCATTCACACACATTTCACCCAAATGCACCTCTGTATTCACACATGGTCAACAAAAATACAGCCTGCATTCACACACAGACACATGATACGAATACATCCCTGCAATTCTAAACACACTCACGCAATACACAAGCATAGACACAGCAGCACTACATGCTGTGAACATGACACATATTCAAATCAAAGCTTGTCCAAACATTATGTAAGTTTTGAGGGGGTGAGTACATTATAGGCCTGGTTAGTAGCTTGGGACTTGAAATTGTGAGCCATGTTAATACAAAAGCAAAAATATTTTTTTCTCACACACAGTAGGTTGGACAAAAATAGATTAAAATTGCCAAGTCCTTAGCTTATAGGCATTTGTGAGGACTATGATGGCATTGCTAACAGTGTGGTTACTAAAAAATGACAGCAGAATGTCATGTCATGACTAGTGATGTCGCGAACATAAAATTTCGGTTCGCGAACCGCGAACGCGAACTTCCGCAAATGTTTACACGCTGTGTAAAATGACAAAGAGCACTCTGATTGGCTTAAACCAGCCAATCAGAGTGTTCTTAGCCTAATTGCAGGGCGTGGCAAGGTTTTATAAGCCTTTCCCCGCCCTGCAGAGCTCAGTCTGCGCGGAGCCCTCCATGGGTGAAGATGGATTATTTTTTTTTGCGCTCTGTTTTTTTTGTTTTTTTTTAATTGCGTTGGTTATTATGGTTTTTTTATTTGGCCTTTTTTGGGGCTGAAAAAAGAAGATTTTAGAAGAAATAAAACATCGAATGGTAAGTTGTTTTTATCCCTCATTATTTTTAGGGTGGGGGGGTAGGAAGGGGTATTTTTTTTATTTTTGGGAGGGGAGGGGGTGACTAGGGTCCACCCCCTTTGTGTTTAGGGCCCCCACTCCCGCTCAGGGGTGGGGGCCGGGGGGGGGGGACAGTAGGTCCCCCCCTTATTGTTATTTTTAGGGCCCCCACCAACCGCTCAGGGGTGGAGGCCACGGGGGGACAGTAGGTCCCCCCTTATTGTTATTTTTAGGGCCCCCACCCACCGCTCAGGGGTGGAGGCCGGGGGGGGACAGTAGGTCCCCCCCTTATTGTTATTTTTAGGGCCCCCACCCACCACTCAGGGGTGGGGGCCGGGGGGCGGACAGTAGGTCCCCCCCCTATTGTTATTTTTAGGGCCCCCACCCACCGCTCAGGGGTGGGGGCCGGGGGGGCAGTAGGTCCCCCTTATTGTCATTTTTAGGGCCCCCACCCACCGCTCAGGGGTGGGGGCCAGGGGGGGGACAGTAGGTCCCCCCCTTATTGTCATTTTTAGGGCCCCCACCCACCGCTCAGTAGGGGGCGGACCGAACATCGCATATGTTCGCCATCCGTGGCGAACACGAACACGCTATGTTCGCCAGGAACTATTCGCCAGCGAACCGTTCGGGACATCAATGGTCATGACAATAATATTTGCATTCAAACATTATGGCCTTAAAGGAACACTATAGGGTCAGGAACACAAACATGCATTCCTGAACCTGTTATGTTAAAACCACCATCTAGGCCCCGTGGCCCCCTCTTGGCTCCCTAAATATAGTAAAATCGTACCTTTATTCCAGCCTGCTGCTGCTGGCTCTGCCTATGATCTGCCTCTGAACGGCCTCTGACTGCTCACATCATCAGAAGTGGTGGTTTGAGCCAATCACAATGCTTCAGCAAAGGATTGGCTGAGACGGTCAAGGAGGCAGATCAGGGGTAGAGCCAGCACAAGTCAAACACAGCCCTGGCCAATCAGCATATCCTCATAGAGATGAACTGAATCAATGCATCTCTATGAGGAAGGTTTAGTGTCTGCATGCAGAGGGAGGAGACACTGCATGGCAGTGCTGCTCACTATGCATCACTGTCCCAGGAAGCACCTCTAGCAGCAATCTTCAGAGTAGCCAGTGGAGGTATCCCTAGGCTGTAATGTAAACACTGCATTTTCTCTGAAAAGACAGTGTTTACTGCAAAAAGCCTGAAGGAAATGATTCTACTCACCAGAACAAATACAATAAGCTGTAGTTGTTCTGGTGACTATAGTGTACTTTTAAGAACATTTAAATAATGCATTTTTAAAAAAATATTTTTGAAAAAGGATTATAGCAATCTTCCTCAGTCACTGTAATGCTTATATGGATATGAGAGATGGCATCATCCACAGCTCCAGCTGTCCCCTGGGGAGTTGCCATGTATAGCCCATTACAGACATTAAATGGGTGGAGTGGGTTTCTAAAAGAAACATTTGCATCTCTTCAAGTTGGCAAACAATTCCGTAGTATAAATTAAGCTAAGTGAGGTTTTGAGGATGAAAATTAAATATATACATATATATTTCAACAGTGAATGGGTTAAGACAGCACAACTAGCTAGTTGGGATTCAGAAAAAAACAATGTATTTATTTTGGTGTTCTAAGCCTACCATTGCCATCCAAAGTTGGATAATTAATGTAAAAGTGCCACAACAGATTGGTTGAGCATTAGACACCAACAGAGACCTGTTTTTATCAATCTGCTTAAAACAGGGGAGGTGAAACCCAAAGACGTTTTGCACCATAACCACTACAGTGAACAAGTGGTTATGTTGCTTACAGTGCATGTAGTGTCCTTGGAAGAGATAAGGGGTGGATTAGATATATAGCGCTACAATATGGACCTTTTTAGAGTACTAGTTGAGCAGCATCCCATGGCCATCCCTTTATTAGGAGCTGAGCAACATCCCAAGGCCATCCATGTTTTGTGTTTATATTTGTGGTTTTCTTTAGGTTTTTTTGTTATGTCTTTTCTCCCATTTTCTGACAGTGGGACAGTTGGGAACAGCCCGTAGTGCTGTATGTTGAGTCATTTATAATGGATTTCAAACTTTTTTCATTGGTTGATGCAAGTGTTTAAACTCAAGAACATTTTGGTGTTTTAAATGGTTACTGTTGTTTAATTTTAGTTTTTTTGTGTTTTTTTTTATAATAATATTGGTTTTTTTCTGTGTGTTTATTTTTTTTATGTTTGTTTTGTTATATTCTGTTGCATGCTACTATAATTGGAGGCTTGGGATTTCAAACCAATATAAGTGTTTTTCTTGAATTATGTAATTATTTTCCCCAGTTTAATACATAAAACAAATACTAGGATATGGGCTGTGTTGAGGCAGATATGACAAATGAGGTATTATGCCCCAAATCATCTGGCTTCTATGAAATTGGAAATTGTATATAATTATGTAACTTTGTTTCTCGATTTTGTCTCAAAAACAGCTATTGAGTGGGTGGAAAAAAACCTACAGTTTATAATTTATAATCATTTATAATCCCAGACTGTAGTAAATCTTCTTCACTTTGGCAGATATAAAAATCTGATAAAGTCCCTGTTATGGAAAAAGTGTTGGCAGAATATGTATACTCTATTGGGCACACTACCAGTTCTTTCAGTGACATCCAAATTGGTACTCTAGGGTCACAGTGTTTAAACACTTTTAGATTTTATCTAATTATCCAATTAACTGATTCTATCCTTAAGCAATATGTTCCTTCACACAGCAACACATTGGAATGCCTGTGGGCTTTAAAGGGACGCTAGAAGTGTCAATATCAACTCAACGTTGTGGTCATTTTGCCAAAAATCTGTGTCAAAAATTGTGTCTCTCCCCGGGACCCAGAGAATGTCTCCTTTTCAGCCAAATTAATAATGTGGCATGCTCAATATTGATGCCATGTAACCTTGATATTGTGAGTAGGAAGGCCATTTAATGTCCCTCTGCATAAATGTAAGGTGAGGGTATATTGGGCTTTTTTTGGTCTGTTGTTATGAGAAAGGGATTATGCAACATTATTCAACTGTAATTTAAAGGAACACTATAGTGTTGGGAATATAAACATGCATTCCTAACACTATAGTTCTGACAGTGATATTTAGGACCCCAGCCATTCTGTCAGCCTAAAGGTGAGCTAAAGGTGAGATATAAAAGTGAACTTTTCTTAAAAAAAAACATTAAAGGGACACTATAGTCTCCAGAACAACTACAGCTTAATGTCATTGTTCTGGTGCCTACAGTATGTCCAAGAAGGCTTCTGAGAAAAGTAAGTGCTTACATTGTAGCCAAAACCTGTAGGTACAGTCACTCAGACGGCCACTAGAAGTGCATCCTAGGTCAGTACACCCAAAAGTCCCAGATCTGGCAGGACCATCCTGATGTTGAGGTTTTGTTCCCTTATCCAAGACCATGCATCTGGGGACGGCAAGAAATTGTTCTTAGCAAGCTCAACGTGAGAGCATGGTTAGATAGACTTGTGCTGAGAGCCCTAGGACCATGCAGAGAGCATTTAAGCAAGTGCTCTGCCTGGTTTGCCCATTCTTCTGGCAGCTGTCCCCTTTCTGGGCAGGATGACCCATATTTAGGAAATCACTAGTTATGCAAGTACCATCATTGGCATGACCTCTCTAAGTCTGCCCACCCAGTGTATAGTTTTAAGTGTTAAAAGTATGGTCTAGATTCCTGATTAGAAAATTGATATCCTCTTTATCCATGATTTAGGCAAACATGTATTATTCACACTGCTGTATACATGATACATAGTGTTAATTATATTTGTTATGAGTCAATGTGATAATTTTCTTCATAATTAGCACTAGCTAGTAGCTACATTCACATGTTCCTGTATTTGCTCATGATGCAGCTTCATGTTGTGATGAATATATTTAAAACCAGACTAAAGAATTTAAAAAAAAAAGGAAACCTCCCTCTGCCCCAATTCATATTTCACGTTCCCTGCAGTGGATGTCTACCCCATAGCTTCATGAGTTCATTTCCCCAGCATCACTTGTGCTTCTCTAACCACATACAACTTATCCCACATCCCTATATTCCACTTCCCTCCTTGAGTCTCACTTCTTATTGCTATGTCCAATGCCAACTCCTTGTGTCTATCTCATCCAATAAGCTTGTTGTCTATATCACTACCAACCCAATATGTTGCATGCGGAAGAGTAGCTGAGGAGTATGAAATTGTGAGTCCTGGGGGCATGCAATCACTGTCAGGTTTCTTCATGTCTGGCTACTTACGCTGTGTGAATGTGGAGAGGATGCAAGATAACACCATATCTCTGCTGGCTCCCCTTCTAGGTGCTTGCTGGGTCCAAGGGGCCTACTGGAACTACTTATGGGACAGCTGTGACTACAGCAGTATTCCAGAAGAAGGGGTATATGGTAGTGAGGCTGGGGATTTTGAGTGAGTACTATGGCAGTAAGGAGGGGGAATGGAAATATGGAAATGGGTTGGCGTGAAATATGGCTGCGGGGGTGGTGTGGGGAAATATTGCTGGGGGATGGTTCAGAGAAATACTTTGGTAGTATTCTAATTACTGAAATAACAGGTTGTAAAATGGTTTGTGGAACCTTAAACTGGTGCCCTGCCTCGGGCCCAATACATAATTATTCCAGCTCTGAGTATCACTGAGCAATTTCTTCTTCCCATCATTCTATTGAGGGTGTGAAATATCATATGTAAAGTCAGTTATTATACACTTTCTAGGAGCTATCTGTGATAACTGTGGCATCACAGGCCAATCCTTAGCAATCACTGAGTTGGGCCAATGCATCTCTACGCAGAGTGTTCATGCAAAGAGTGAAGACCCTGAACATTGGTCCTGCAAAGACCGCGATAGGAAACACATCTAGTGGCTGTCTGATTGACAACTGATTGACAACCACTAGAGTTGCCTTAGGGACTAATGCAAACATTTACTTTAACAGACACATTGTTTACAGTATAGAGACTGAAGGGACAGTGTCTTTGCACCAAAACCTCTTTATTTAGCTGTAGCGGTTCTTGTGCTTAGAGTGTCCCTTTAAATAAGTGGAGCTAGTGTCTAGTTTTCACATACAGTATATTACAGTATATTTTCTTATACAGTATAACATGCTGGTTTTTCCTTTTACTGCCACAATTTACCTTGTGATGCAGTTTGGTGTAAATAACCTTCTGGTACTAGAGGCAGATGTGTCATTTCAGTAGTATCTCTCCTTTTTCTCTCGTTGCTCCGAGCTCTCAGCATTTTTCTTGTTTTATTGGAGTATAACCTGTTGCTTACCCTTTAGCACAAACTCCCCTGTCATTCTCCACTTTCTAACTCCAACATGACTTGGAAATTAAATCTTTATATGGTCAAAAACCTTTCTCTTACACACAACGCCTGTTTGACCTGGAAGATTAATAGATTCAAAGTGAGTGTTTAATCAGGTGGACGTAGTTCCAGCTAATAATTTAACCTCGGCAATTACTAAGGAGCTGATCTATAATTGATACAACAAAGGGGATTTTTAACCTCCTAAGGTATTATGCTACCGCTCTAGACTCAAAGACTGCCAAATGTCATGAAACAATCTTGGCGTGGTATTGTTGAATATATAATGTTAAACAATAAGACCGATGTATCGACAGACAGATATACTAAACAGACAGATATACTAATATATTGATAGACATACATGCAGACAGACAGGCAGACAGACAGACAAACAGATTGAACAAACGTTGGACACTGATGTGCATTGTCAGCCTTCAGTTAAAACGGGAACTAGATAAAGGATAACCCCAGAGACTGCTACATACAAGCGAAAGAAAGCCACCAGACTTAACGTGAAACCCAAGTGCCTCTCATTATGGTCATTGTTTAGTAAATAATTGTCTGCCACATTTCATTTAAAATCTGAATTATGTTAATTAATCACAACTTTTTTTTTATTTTGTTTCCCTGAGCACAAAACTGTTATATGTTCATTCATAGTAGCAACTGGTTATAGAATGAATGGCTAAGTGATGGGTCATAATGAAAGAGGAATTTTACACTTTAAATGCATTCCTCATCTCAATGCAACACAAGGCAGCTGCCTACTTTGACTAATGGGAAATCTGGTCCTGTTAAGTTCTATTGAATGCATCTGTTGGGTATTATTATAGAGTGAAAAGTCCCGTGCCATTCAGTAGAATTTCATTTTCCAGCTGATTTTTAGTCCCCATAGAGTAATATCGGCCTTTTTTCTTGCTGTATTATTTTCACTTACCAACTTTTTCTGCACTTGATAAGTCTGTTTCAGTGTTAATATCCAAGTCTCTGACTTTACTGTATGGGCCTCTCTTCCCGTTCCATGCATTAAAATGTATCATCAAACATTCTACCTGAGAATATGAGTGCTAGTACATACCTAATATTGCTAAAAATTTACCATTTTATTATATATTAAATGTTCCACTGTACTAAATAATTTCTGCCAAAAATATGTCAGAAGGAGAAAAAGAAATGAATAATTACTGGTTTTAATCAAGTTTTTATTGCAGAAATAAATATATGCTACACGACCTCTGCTTTTTATTGTTAGTTTATTCTAACTACAGACAGTCCTCACTTAAAGACCGGATTCCGTTCTTGCAACTCAGTCGTAAAACAAATTAGTCGGTGAGTGAGGATGCGCTACAGAGCATGCTCTAGAGAGCAGGTCTACGTTCAGGGGAATTCCACATAACATAGACCTGCTCACTAGCGCGGGGAATCTCGCAAAACTATGTTCGGCGGAAATTCCCCTAACATAGACCAGCTCTCTAATGTGGGGAACCCCTCGAATCCAGCTAGAGAGCTGGTTGTAAGTCCTAGCAGTTATAAACCAGGTAAGTCACAAAGTGAGCACTACCTGCATTCAGAGTTCAACATTGTGGCTTATAGATATTTTCAGGTGTCACTCCTACTGATATAGTTAATAGTAAATGTAAAGCTGCCTTTGCCCACTGTGCAAATGCTTACAGTGTGGCATTTCCCCTTTCTGCAACACTCACTACATCCACCTTTTTCTCTGTCCCAGACTGCATACCAGGAGTTTCTGCCTTCTTGTAAGAAGGGAAAGAGAGGAGTGTACTAGTGAGTCATTGGGGACACCAGGGAACTGTCCTCACAAACAGTAGTGCATCATTAGATGAATTCGCTCAAGTGTGCTGAAACTGCGCTGCCTGCATAGTCCTCCTTTACATGGCTGACCTGTGTAAATTGGTAGGCAGCCTGGCATTTATTCTCACCAGGCTGACCTTTCAATTCTTCAGATAGACTTGCCCCCTTTCCGGGCAGGTGCACCCCTTTAAATGGTGTTTAATCTTTCAAGATTCTTTTGTTCCAGCTATTGTACCGGAGGTTTGGAGGCAGATGTCGTTCCTACATTTAAAAAGGGTTCAAAATCCTTGCCTAGAAATGATAGACCTGTGAGTTTAACTTCTGTGACTGGGACAATATTTGAAGGGCTATTAAGGGATAATATTCAGGAATTTATTGGGAAGAACTTTGCTATTAGCAGAGGCGGCTCTAGACTTTATGAGGCCTTAGGCGAAACGCAAACATGAGGCCCCACTAACAAAAAAGTGTCACATATACACATTGATGCGCTGTCTACCTGTGTATGTGCCTGAGAGTGTGTCTGACAGAGAGTATCCTTGGAGTATCCTTGTGTGTCTGAATGTATGTCTCTGTGAGCATGTTTGCGTTTTTGTCTGAGACCCTATGTGTATGGGGTAGCTGCTTGAAGTGTGTTGTGTGTATAGGGGGGGGGTGATGGTGAGAGGGAGAAGGGGTGCGATGGTGAGAGGGAGAGGGGGTGAGAGGGAGCGGGGGTGCGATGGTGAGAGGGAGCGGGGGTGCGATGGTGAGAGGGAGCGGGGGTGCGATGGTGAGAGGGAGCGGGGGTGCGATGGTGAGAGGGAGCGGGGGGTGATGGTAATGTGAGAGGGAGGGGGGTGATGGTAATGTGAGAGGGAGGGGGGTGATGGTAATGTGAGAGGGGGTAATGTGAGAGTGAGGGGGTAAAGTGAGAGTGAGGGGGGTAAAGTGAGAGTGAGAGGGGTAAAGTGAGAGTGAGGGGGGTAAAGTGAGAGTGAGGGGGGTAAAGTGAGAGTGAGGGGGGTAAAGTGAGAGTGAGTAATGTGAGAGGGGGTAATGTGAGAGGTGGTAATGTGAGAGGGGGTGATGTGAGAAGGAGGGGGTGATGGTGAGTGGGGTGAGGCTGAGGGTGGTGACGGAGGGTTATGCTGAGGGTGGTGGGGGGTGATGCTGAGGGTGGCGGGGGGCTGATGCTGAGGGTGGCGGGGGGCTGATGCTGAGGGTGGCGGGGGGGGTGATGCTGAGGGTGGCGGGGGGAGTGATGCTGAGGGTGGTGGGGGTGGTGAGGCTCAGGGTGGTGGGGGGTGATGGTGAGGGTAGGAGGGGTGAGGCTGAGGGTGGTGGGGGGTGATGGTGAGGGTGGGGTGGTGATGGTGAGTGAGGCTGAGGGTGGTGGGGGTGATGGTGAGGCTGGTGGGGGGTGATGGTGAGTGAGGCTGAGGGTGGTGATGGTGAGGGGGGGTGAGGCTGAGGGTGGTGGAGGCTGAGGGTGGTGGGGGGTGATGGTGGGGGGGTGAGGCTGAGTGTGGTGGGGGTGAGGCTGAGGGTGGTGGGGGGTGAGGCTGAGGGTGGTGGGGGGTGAGGCTGAGGGTGGTGGGGGGTGAGGCTGAGGGTGTTGGGGGTGATGGTGAGGGTGGTGGGGGGTGAGGGTGAGGGTGGTGGGGGTGAGGCTGAGGGTGGTGAGGCTGAGGGTGGTGGGGGGTGAGGCTGAGGGTGGGGGGGGGGTGAGGCTGAGGGTGGGGGGTGATGGTGAGTGAGGCTGAGGGTGGTGGGGGTGATGGTGAGGCTGGTGGGGGGTGATGGTGAGTGAGGCTGAGGGTGGTGATGGTGAGGGGGGGTGAGGCTGAGGGTGGTGGAGGCTGAGGGTGGTGGGGGTGATGGTGAGGGTGGGGGGTGAGGCTGAGGGTGGTGGGGGGTGAGGCTGAGGGTGGTGGGTGAGGCTGAGGGTGGTGGGTGAGGCTGAGGGTGGTGGGGGTGATGGTGAGGGTGGTGGGGGGTGAGGGTGAGGCTGAGGGTGGTAGGAGAGGCTGAGGGTGGTGGGGGGTGAGGCTGAGGGTGGGGGGTGATGGTGAGTGAGGCTGAGGGTGGTGGGGGTGATGGTGAGGCTGGTGGGGGGTGATGGTGAGTGAGGCTGAGGGTGGTGATGGTGAGGGGGGGTGAGGCTGAGGGTGGTGGGGGGTGATGGTGAGGGTGGGGGGGTGAGGCTGAGGGTGGTGGGGGGTGAGGCTGAGGGTGGTGGGTGAGGCTGAGGGTGGTGGGGGTGAGGCTGAGGGTGGTGGGGGTGATGGTAAGGGTGGGGGGGTGAGGCTGAGGGTGGTGGGGGGTGATGGTGAGTGAGGCTGAGGGTGGTGGGGGTGAGGGTGTGGGGTGAGGCTGAGGGTGGGGGGGTGTGGCTGAGGGTGGGGGGGGTGATGGTGAGGGTAGGGGGGTGAGGCTGAGGGTGGTGGGGGGTGAGGCTGAGGGTGGTGGGGGGTGATGGTGAGTGAGTCTGAGGGTGATGGGGTGGTGAGGCTGTGGGGGGTACGGCTGGGGGTGGTGATGGTGGTGGGGGGTGATGGGGAGGGAGAGCCTACCTTTCCCTGGTGGTCCAGTGGGCTCCCTGGTGGTCCGGTGGCCATTACTTCCGGTCTGCAGCTCCGCAGAGCTGCAGACCGTGTAATCTCGCGAGATTTCAGAGCGTTGCCGTGGTAACCCGCGGCAACGCTCTGATTGGCCAATTCTCGCGAGTCACATGGTCTGCAGCTCTGCGCACTGCGGAGCTGCAGACCAGTGTCTGCGGTGGCCGGCCTGGCAGCCAGGAGGGGCCTCGCACCCGGCGGCATACCGGGCAAGCCGCCGGGCCCCCTCCTGGTGTCAGGTCCTCGGTCACTGACCGAGGACCTGACACACTCTGCCAACAGGCGGTTTAGGCGGCCGCGAGGCCCCAGCCAGCGCGATGCCTTAGGCGGCCGCCTAAACCGCCTAATTAGAGAGCCGCCTCTGGCTATTAGCAATAATCAGCATGGTTTTGTGAAACATAGATCATGTCAAGCTAACCTAATTGCATTCAATGAAGAAGTAAGTAGAAGTATAGATCAGGGCGTTGCAGTGGATGTGATCTACTTGGATTTTGCCATGGTATGGTTCCTCACAATAGGTTAGTCTTCAAACAAAAAGAAATTGGTCGAGATGAATATTCTTGTTCTTTGTTCTTTGGTAGAATATTGGCTTAAGGATAGAGTACAACGAGTTGTCATTTTGGTAAATTTCCAAGCTGGACAAAAGTAGTAAGTGGTGTCCCTGTAGTAGTAAGTTGTGTTTTTGACCGCTTCTATTTAACATATTTATAAATGATCTTGAAATAGGCATTGAAAGCCATGTTTCGGTGTTTGCAGATGACACAAAACTCTGTAAAGTAATAAAATGTGAGCAGGATATTGCTTTGCTGCAGAGGGATTTGGATAGATTGGGGGATTGGGCACTAAAATGGCAGATTACATTTAATGTAGAGAAATGCAAAAGTTATGCACTTCAGGGTCAAGAATGCACAAGCAACTAACACCCTAAATGGTAGTGGATTAGGGATAACAACACACGAGAAGGATTTGGGAAATGTTGTAGACAACAAATTAGGCAGCAATATGCAATGTTAATCTGCAGTTGCTAAGGCCAGTAGGGTTTTGTCCTGTATAAATAGGAGCCTAAATTCTCAGGATGAAAATATAATTTTGCCTCTTTATAAATCGCCTCTTTATAAATCACTTTGAATATGCTGTGCAATTTTGGGCACCTGTTCTAAAGAAGGATATCATGGCACTAGAAAGAGTGCACATACAAGCTACAAAATTGATAAAAGGAATGGAGCATTTTAGTTACGAAGAAAGGTTAAAAAATGTAAATCTCTTTAGTTTGGAAAAACGGCGCCTCGGAGGGGATATGATAACATTATACAAATATATTCGGGGCCTGTACAAACCATTATCTGGAAATCTATTCATAAACAGGGACATGGTCACACATTTAGGCTGGAAGAAAGGAGATTTAATCTAAGGCAAAGAACAGGTTTTTCTACTGTAAGAACTATAAGGATGTGGAATCTCTGCCTCGTCCATACATATGTTACAACTGCAATTGGATAAATACTTGCAAAAACATAACATACATGGATATAACTTCTAGTTAGTGGAGTAATAGCTGCTTGATCCAAGGAGATATCTGACTGCCATTTTGGGGTCAAGAAGGGATTTTTTCCTAGTTTGTTGTAAAATTGGAAGCGCTTCAGACTGGGTTTTTTGCCTTCTTCTGGATCAACAGCAAAAGCATATATGAGGAAGGCTGAACTTGATGGACACAAGTCTCTTTTCAGCTATGTAACTGATCCAACTCTTTTTTTAACCTGCCCGTCTACCCCGGCCAATGTTAGGGGGTATGGATCTGATGGAGAGATGAGAGCAAGAGAAAAGAGATAAGCATAGGGTATGTGTATTCTTATAAATGCATACTGTGTGTTTCTGTCTTGCCCCACCTCTACCAGATGCAATACACTTGGAAGACATGACAGTTTTAGTGTTTTCTGTCAAAAGAAATGTAGATAATTAGTGGGGGGTTTTGTCGATTATTAGGCCCCTCATAATTGTCAATACCAGGCCCCATATGCTTTTAATCCACCCCAGGGTTCGCCCTCCTTCCTCCCCTCCCCCCTTTAAATCTAAAGCTAACAAAAAAGAAATTAAATAAATAAAGAATACATTTTTCCAGAGCTGAGTCTCTCTCGGCATTGCCCTGACTCCTCCTCACCTGATGTCATCCTGCAGGCATGTCTCCAAGCAATGCTTCTTATAGAGGAGCATTGGGGACCTAGGCATTTGCTCCAATGTGCGTCAAATTCTTCCATAGATAATCATTGCATGCAATGATTCTCTTTGGCAGACCGCGATGGTACTGTGCATGTGCATGTTACGTCATGGTATGCTATTGTAGGGGGAGCTAGGGAGAGCTTGGAAGTAATAGTCCTGGCTCTTGTACAAAGATGGATGAGAAGGGTGGCTTTCAAGCCTTCTAGTTAACTTTAGGCACTATAATATCTTAATTTAGATGAAGTTGTTATAGCGAGTAGACATGTGCAATTCGTTTCGGTCTGAATTAAAATTCTGCAAAATTTCGGGTAATTCGGACATTTGGGTGCTTCCGAATGTCCGAATAGTTGAATTGCCGAAGTGCCGAAATTACTGAATTTCCGAAGTGTAGTAGTGCCGAATTGCTGAAGTTCCGAAGTTCCGAGGTGTCAAAGTGATGAAGTTCCGAAGCACAGTATTGCCTAAGTACTAATATACTTACCCAGTGAAAGAAGAAGAATGTTACACTATATACAATTTAAAATAAAAAGTATACAAACATAGACAGGATTCAGCTGTAAGCATTTGCAACACTTACAACAATCAAGTAACATACATTCATATAAAGTGTAAGTTACTTGGCCAGTCAATGTAATGACAGGAATGAATAAGTAGATAACTCCCTAATTCCCACGGTATTAGGGAGCTATCTACTAAAAGGCTGAAAGACCTAAATTGGTCTTTCAGCCTAATTTACTAATACTAAGTAAAGATTACTTAGTATTAGTAAATTATGCCCCTACTCGCTATACCACGAGTAGGGGCATGTCTATTAAACAGTGAGCAGCCTGTGGCTGCAAAAACCTATTGCCCCCCTCCCCCCGGCACACCCAATGTCCTCCCCCCTGGCCCTCACCTCTAAGTGGTGGGTGGGGGCCCTAAACATGAATAAGGGGGGGGGACCTAATGTCCTCCCCTTGGCCCCCACCCCTGAGCGGTGGGTGGGGGCCCTAAACAAGAATAAGGGGGGGACCAAATGTCCTCCCCCCTGGCCCCCACCCCTGAGTGGTGGGTAGGGGCCCTACATACAAATTGGGGGGGGACCTAATGTCCTCCCCCCTGGTCCCCACCACTGAGCGGTGGGTGGGGGTCCTAAACAAGAATAAGGGGGGGACCTAATGTCCTCACCCTGGCCCCCACCCATGAGCGGTGGGTGGGGGCCCTAAACTAGAATAAGGGGGGGGACCTAATTTCCTCCCCCCTGGCCCCTGCCCCTGAGCGGTGGGTGGGGGCCCTAAACACAAATTGGGGGGGGGGGGGTAATGTCCTCCCCATGGCCCCCACCCCTGAGCGGTGGGTGGGGGCCCTAAACACAAATTGGGGGGGACCTAATTTCCTCCCCCTAGCCCCCACCCCTGAGCGGTGGGTGGAGGCCCTAAACAAAAATAGGGGGGGGGACCTAATGTCCTCCCCCCTGGCCCCCACCCCTGAGCGGTGGGTGGGGGCCCTAAACTAGAATAAGGGGGAGGGACCTAATGTCCTCCACCCTGGTCCCCACCCCTGAGCGATGGGTGGGGGCCCTAAACACAAATTGGGGGGGACCTAATTTCCTTCCCCTAGCGCCCACCCCTGAGCGGTGGGTGGGGGCCCTAAACAAAAATAAGGGGGGTACCTAATGTCCTCCCCCCTGGCCCCCACCCCTGAGCGGTGGGTGGGGGCCCTAAACTAGAATAAGGGGGAGGGACCTAATGTCCTCCACCCTGGCCCCCACCCCTGTGCGGCAGGTGGGGGCCCTAAATACTTATTTAACCCCCCTCACCCCAGGTGACTAGGGGTCCCCAAACCCCTAGTCACCCCCTCCCCCAAAAAATAAACTCCTACCTACCCCCCTCACCCTAAAAATAATGAGGGGGGACCTTTAACTAAATACCTGTAAAAATAAAAATAAACTTACCATTCGATGTTTTCTTTCTTCTAAAATCTTCTTTTTTCAGCCCCAAAAAAGGGCAAATAAAAATCCATAATAACCGACGCAATAAAAATGTTTTTTTTTTTTAAAACGAGCGCAAAAGAAAATAATCCATCTTCACCCGGCGAGGGCTCCATGCAGACTGAGCTCTGCAAGGCGGGGGAAGGCTTATAAAGCCTTGCCCTGCCCTGCAATTAGGCTCAGAGCACTCTGGTGGATTTCAAACCAACCAATCAGAGTGCTCTGACAGGTAAATGAAGAGACTGACAGGTAAGTCACCACATTTACCTGTCACAGCACTCTGATTGGTTGGTTTGAAATCCACCAATCAGAGTGCTCTGTGTCATTTTACACAGCGTGGGAAAGTTCTTTGGAATTTCCCACGCTGTGTAATTTGACTCATATAACACTCTGATTGGTTACCTAAAGGGACACTATAGTCACCTGAATAACTTCAGCTTAATGAGGTTGTTCAGGTGAGTGCTACAGCTCCCTGCAGCCTTTTTCTTGTAAGCACTGTATTTTCATAGAAAATGCAGTGTTTACATTGGAAGCTTGGAACACCTCTTGTTGCAGTCAATCAGACGGCCACCAGAGGGACTTCCGAGTTCAGAGGCCCTAAAAAGGCCTCACGTCTGACCTATTCACGCATGGGTGAATACTTCAGACATGCTATCAGCACACAAAGCACTGTGCACGCGCTTTGTGTGCTGAGGCTGTCAGCACTGCGTGGGAGTGGCTTAAGAAGACAGGTCTGAAAAAGCTGAAGACGGAGGAGGAGAGGATTCAAACAGTAAGTAAATTTATTTAGTGAGTGTGGGTGGGTGACTGAGGGTGAGTGGGTGAGGATGGATGATGGGAGTGGATGGATGATATGGATGATGGGAGTGGATGGATTTGGATGATGGGAGTGGATGATATGGATGATGGGAGTGGATGGATGATGGGATTGGATGGATTTGGATGATGGGAGTGGATGGATGATGGGATTGGATTGATTTGGGGATGGATTTGGATGATGGGAGTGGATGGATGATGGGATTGGATTGATTTGGGAATGGATTTGGATGATGGGAGTGGATGGATGATATGGATGATGGGAGTGGATGGATGATGGGATTGGATGGATTTGGGGATGGATATGGATGATGGGAGTGGATGGATGATATGGATGATGGGGATGGATGGATATGGATGATGGGGATGGATGGATATGGATCGATATGGATGTCAGCACTGCGTGGGAGTGGCTTAAGAAGACAGGTCTGAAAAGGCTGAAGATGGAGGAGGAGAGGATTCAAACAGTAAGTAAATTTATTTAGTGAGTGTGGGTGGGTGACTGAGGGTGAGTGGGTGAGGATGGATGATGGGAGTGGATGGATGATATGGATGATGGGAGTGGATGGATTTGGATGATGGGAGTGGATGATATGGATGATGGGAGTGGATGATATGGATGATGGGAGTGGATGGATGATGGGATTGGATGGATTTGGATGATGGGAGTGGATGGATGATGGGATTGGATTGATTTGGGGATGGATTTGGATGATGGGAGTGGATGGATGATGGGATTGGATTGATTTGGGGATGGATTTGGATGATGGGAGTGGATGGATGATGGGATTGGATGGATTTGGGGATGGATATGGATGATGGGAGCGGATGGATGATGGGGATGGATGGATATGGATGATGGGGATGGATGGATGATGGGAATGGATGGATATGGATGTCAGCACTGCGTGGGAGTGGCTTAAGAAGACAGGTCTGAAAAGGCTGAAGACGGAGGAGGAGGAGAGGATTCAAACAGTAAGTAAATTTATTTTGTGAGTGTGGGTGGGTGACTGAGGGTGAGTGGGTGAGGATTGATGATGGGAGTGGATGGATGATATGGATGATGGGAGTGGATGGATTTGGATGATGGGAGTGGATGAGATGGATGATGGGAGTGGATGGATTTGGATGATGGGAGTGGATGGATGATGGGATTGGGTTGATTTGGGGATGGATTTGGATGATGGGAGTGGATGGATGATATGGATGATGGGAGTGGGTGGATTTGGATGATGGGAGTGGATGGATTTGGATGATGGGAGTGGATGGATGATGGATTGGATGGATTTGGGGATGGATATGGGTGATGGGAGTGGATGGATGATATGGATGATGGGGATGGATAATGAGAATGGATGATGGGGATGATATGGATGATGGGGATGGATATGGATGATGGGGATGGATGGATATGGATGATGGGGATGGATGGATATGGATGATGGGGATGGATATGGATGATGGGGATCGATATGGGTGATGGGAATGGATGGATGATGGGGATGGATGATGGGGATGGGGATGGATGGATATGGATGATGGGGATGGATGGATATGGATGATGGGGATGGATGGAGAAAGAGTGTGTGTATGGCTAATTTTTTACTACTTGTGTGTTTGCATAGAAACACTATATATAGAGAGATCTATATATATAGTGTTTATAGGCAAACACAGTTTGGCTGAGGAGGGGGGCGGGTATAGAAAGTGAGCTGAGCTGTCAGTCAGACAGCTCAGCTCGCGAACAGGGCCGGCGCCACCTGTAAGGCGACCTAGGCAGCCGCCTAGGGCGCAACTTATCAGGGGGCGCTGGATCCCTGTCCCCGCTGCGCCTCCTCATGCTGCGCCGCCTGAGCGCTTTTACAAGCCTCAGGTGGCACAGCACTGCGGCATGGAGCAGCACTTCCTGTCATTCGGCCGGCGGCCGGGTGACAGGAAGTGCTGGGGTTCCTGTCCCGCGTTCCGCGCCGCCCAGCCACTTCCTGTCATTCCGCCGGCGGCCGGGTACAGGAAACAGAGGTTCCTGTCCCGCGTTTCGTGCCGCCCGGCCACGCTACATGGGCAGGAGGGGAGGGTAAGGACCACGGAGGGAGGGAGGGAGGGGGGTATAAGGACCACTGGGGGAGGGAGGGGGGTATAAGGACCACTGGGGGAGGGAGGGGGGTATAAGGACCACTAGGGGAGGGGGGTATAAGGACCACTAGGGGATGGGGGGGGGGATAAGGACCACTAGGGAAGTGATGGGGGGATAAGGACCACTATGGGAGGGAGGTGGATAAGGACCACTATGGGAGGGAGGGGGGTTAAGGACCACTATGGGAGGGAGGGGGGATAAGGACCACTATGGGAGGGAGGGGGTGGATAAGGACCACTATGGGAGGGGGGGGGATAAGGACCACTAGGGGAGGTTGGGGGGGGGATAAGGACCACTAGGGGAGGGAGGGGGGATAAGGACCACTAGGGGAGGGGGGGATAAGGACCACTAGGGGAGGGAGGGGGGGATAAGGACCACTAGGGGAGGGGAGGGGGAGTAAGGACCACTAGGGGAAGGAAAGGTAAGGACCAGTAGGGTAGGGGAGGGGGGAGCAAGGACCACTAGGGGAGGGGAGGGTAAGGACCACTAGGGGAGGGGAGGGGGGAGTAAGGACCACTAGGGGAAGGAAAGGTAAGGACCAGTAGGGTAGGGGAGGGGGGAGCAAGGACCACTAGGGGAGGGGAGGGAAAGGACCACTAGGGGAGGGGTGAGTCAAGACCACTGGGGGAGGGGGTGAAGGAACACAGGGGGAACGGGGGTGGGGAGGTCCACTAGGGGTTTGGGAGAAGGAGGACCACTAAGGGGGGGAAGGACCACCAAAGGGGGGTAAGGAGGGAGGACTACTAAGGAGAGGGGAGGAGGGTAAGGACCACTAAGGGGGGGGGAGATTACCACTAAGGGGTGGGGGAAGGTCTACTAAGGGGTTTGGGAGAGGGAGGGCCACTAAGGGGTTTGGGAGATGGAGGACCCCTAAGGGGGGGAGGGGGGAGTGAGAAGACCACCAAGGAGGAACTGCAGAGGGACAGGGGGCCAAGGGAGAGCACTAAGTGACAGAAGGGGAGAACACGGAGGGACAGAAGGGAAGGGGAAATCAATAATTGACCGGAGGGGAGAGCACTATGAATTGTTTTTTTTTTAAAATAAAGAGCTGTTCCCCTCTCAGTCCCTATCCTACCCCACAAACCCTCTCTTTTACACTACATACATACACAATGCATCCCCCCACACACACACACAGAAACATACAATGCATTCCTACTCACACGCATCCCTTACATTCTCTTACATAATTAATGCACCCCTTACAGACACACACTGCATTCAATTACATACACAGAAACAAACCTTGCACCCCTTACACACACACACACACACACACACACACACAGAAACATACAATGCATTCCTTACACGCAAACACACACTACATCCCACATAAAACATCCCCAACTCATGGATGGGCCATGTAGGCGGATTTATGGGTGGGCATTGTAGGCGTATGCCCCCTGGGGGCCCAGACCTTGAGCTGTGTAAGGGGCCCTAAAAAATGGAGCTGCTTCCTGTTCGTTAATTGTTGTGAGCACTGTTAAAAACAGTCTCCAGAGAGCCTCTTCTACACCAGACCTGTGGAGCCAGACTGAGCCCATCATCAGCCTCTTGTCCTCATCTGGTGGTAAGTAGGCAATCCAATATATTATTAGTGGCACTAATCTCTAATTTACCTCACATTAAATGGATACTATAGTCACCAGAAGCACTACAGCATAATGTAGTGGTTCTGGTGTCTATAGCCTGTGCCTGTAGGCTTTTTAATGTAAACACACTGTCTTTTCAGCTAAAAGCCACTTTGTGAAGACTGGCGTTGGCCCATATGGCAGAGCATATGGGCGGGGCATTGTGATGTCACATGGTGGGCAGGACATATGGGGGCGGCAAATTTTTTTTGCCTAGGGCGGCAAAAATCCTTGCACCGGCCCTGCTCGCGAACGCGCATTCCACGCACATGCGCGGTTGAGCGCTGAGTTTCTTCATAGGGCGGCATTCAATGCCGCTCTGTGAAGAATGCGATTGGTGCAACGCGAAACTGCGCATGCGCACCACATCGCGATGAAGCTTCTCAAGGAGAAAAGGGGGGCGTGGCCTAACGGGGAGCTCGGCGCTGGAACGGAGGTAAGTTTTATTATTAGAGTGCTGTGACAGGTAAATGTAGAGACTTACCTGTCAGTCTCTTCATTTGCCTGTCAGAGCACTCTGATTGGATGGCTTAAACCCACCAATCAGAGTGCTCTGAGCCTAATTGCAGGGCGGGGGAAGGCTTTATAAGCCTTCCCCCGCCCTGCAGAGCTCAGTCTGCGCGGAGCCCTCGCAGGGTGAAGATGGATTTTATTTTTGCGCTTGTTTTTTTTTTTTTATTGCGGCGGTTATAATGGATTTTTATTTGGCCTTTTTTGGGGCTGAAAAAAGAAGATTTTAAAAGAAAGAAAACATCGAATGGTAAGTTTATTTTTATTTTTACAGGTACTTAGTTAAATGGTCCCCCCTCATTATTTTTAGGGTGAGGGGGGTAGGTAGGAGTTTATTTTTTGGGGGAAGGGGTGACTAGGGGTTTGGGGACCCCTAGTCACCTGGGGGGAGGGGGGTTACATTTTCATTTAGGGCCCCCACCCACCGCTCAGGGGTGTGGGTCAGGGGGGAGGACATTGGGTCCCCCTTTATTCTTGTTTAGGGCCCCCACCCACCGCTCTGGGGTGGGGGCCAGGGGGAGGACATTAGGTCCCCCCATTTGTATTTAGGGCCCCCATCCACCGCGGGGGGTGGGGGCCAGGGGGGAGGACAATAGGTCCCCCCCCTTATTCTTGTTTAGGGCCCCCACCCACCGCTCAGGGGTGGGGGTCAGGGGGAGGACATTAGGTCCCCCCATTTGTATTTAGGGCCCTCACCCGCCGCTCAGGGGTGGGGGCCAGTGGGGAGGACATTAGGTCCCCCCCTTATTCTTGTTAAGGGCCCCCACCCACCGTTTAGGGGTGGTGGCCACGGGGGAGGACATTAGGTCCCCCCCCAATTTTTATTTAGGGCCCCCACCGCTGCTCAGGGGTGGGGGCCGGAGGGGAGGACAATAGGTCCTCCCCCACTTTTTTACTTTAGGGCCCCCACCCGCTCAGGGAGGGGGACCCTTTTTTATTTTTTTTTAACAGTGAGCAGCCACAGGCTGCTCACTGTTTAATAGACATACCCCTACTCGCGGTATAGCGAGTTTTTTACTTAGTATTAGTAAATTTGGCTGAAAGACCAATTTAGGTCTTTCAGCCTTTTGGTAGATAACTCCCTAATACCGTGGGAATTAGGGAGTTATCTACCAAGCGGCTGCAACAGAAGTCCCGGAGTTCCGAAGTTGCCGGAGTTCCGAAGTTCCCGGAGTTCCGAAGTGCCGAAGTGGCGAAGTGTTAAAGTGCCGAAGAGCCGAATTGCTGAAGTCCTGAATTGATGAAGTCCCAATTTTGTAATGCTGAACCGAGCCGAATATTTTACCCATGCACATTTCTTTCATTATTACTGTTTGTGGTTATTTACTAAGGAAGTTCAGAAACAAAATGCAAACCGCCAAATGCTATAAAGAGCATACATGTTTTTAAAGTCACGGACTTTATCACTTGCATTTTAACCAAAGAGAAAGATGCATGCGATCAACATTTTAAATCTGTATGAAACATGATTAAATAATTTTTTGTTCACCAGTCCATAGAAAGACATTGAAAGTCTACATCTATATCTGTCTAAGAGCTTGAAATAAAAAATAAAAAAATATGTTAACAAATCTGTCTACCGTTTTTATTAACCCATTTTACATTTATGTCTTCCCAAATGGATAATAATTTTTTTTTTTTTAACGTTGATGTCTTCTTGAATGGTTGGTATTTGGCTATCTTTAAAATATTTTAAAATGTGTTAAAAATGGTGTATAAAAAATCAGAAATCTGTGAGCTGTTTTAAATGTGTGCCCAAAATGTCCATAGTGCAATAAAGTTTATCAGCATGTAGATTAAATATTATAATTGAAATATATAGGGGGAAATCAATTTCTCTCTCAGTGTTTTGTTCTCTGGGTTGCACATCTTAACTGTGGGGGAGGGTTGTAGGTTTCACAGCATATACGTTAAAATAATTTATACTATTTAAAACTGGATTAGAGAACTGGTTAGAGACATGTAGCTATAAGGAAAAACATTTTTTTTTACCATGCAAGCATTTCTTAAATCCGCACACCCACCATTAAAGCTTAAAATCCAAAAAGTCTTCCAAAATACTAGAAGGTTCTTATGTCAGAAAATATAAATGCAATACCGTACTCCCAAAAATGTTGTTTGCAAAAAAAAATGTGAACTTGATTTTATTGGTTTTTTTTTATAACCAACATTGGTCAGGTTTGAAATTATACATTTAGTCAAAATTTAAACAAAACCATTTATACTGAGAAAAAAAGTATAGCAGAGGATATGTATATAATAAGAGTATATAAGACCGTGAAATAATGTACCCCTTGTCCGCAGATTAGACTTTCTAACCACTACAGATACACTATCTATGAATAGAAGTTACCTAAAGATGTAACGTACAAATGCTACATCAAAACAAAGTGGCAATCGCATCCTACGTCTCCCTAGTACTTGGGAGAGATAGGGCAGATAAACTGGGTATAGCTGCCCTTAATATACTAAGATAAAGTGCAATATCTAAAACCACCACCACAATAATGAACAAACGGAAAAAGAGATAACTCAAAGAATCAAATGATAGAGCCTGATTGCCATTTAAAGAGCGCCAACAGATTCCGCAGCGCGTTACAATATTATGAGAGAGGGAATTTAACTATAAATAGGCCAATTCAAGAAAACTTACAGGAACGATAGGTTGAAGAGGACCCTGCTCAAACGAGCTTACAGTCTATAGGAGGTGGGGAATAAAACACAATAGGACAGGAAATAGCAATCAAATAAGGTGGAAGTGAAGCAGAGTTGGAGGAGAGAGTAAAGTGCTGCACTTTAGGAGAGTGCAAGAGACAGGTATGTCAGGTAGAGGTTACTCCAGGAGGCCATAAGCTTTCCTAAAGAGATGGGTTTTAAGGCACTTAAACGATTGAAGACTAGGGGAGAATCTGATGGTGGTAGGCAGGCTATTCCATAGGAAGGGAGCCGCCTGCGAGAAGTCCTGCAAGCGTGAGTTGGCGAGCAACGGACAGGAGAAGGTCACGGGCAGAGCGGAGAGACCAAGAAGGGGCATACCTAAGGATCTGTGAAGAGATATGAAGGGCTAGAATTGTTCAGTGCTTTATAGGTATGGGTTAGCACTTTGAATTGACTTCTATAGGATACAGGAAGCTAATGTAAGGACTGACAGAGGGGTGAGGTGTGAGAGGACTGACTAGAGAGGAAAATAAGTCTGATGGCAGCATTCATTACAGACTGTAGTGGGGCAATACGGCTTTTGGAAGACCAGTTAGGAGAGGGTTACAATAATCGATGCAGGAAATTACTAGAGCATGGACAAGCTCCTTGGCTGCATCTTGCGTAAGAAAGGGGCGCATGTGGACTATGCTTTTAAGATGGAATCTACAGGATTTGGCAACATACTGGATGTGAGGTTCAAAGGTGAGACCAGAATCAAGTATGATGCCAAGATAAGTTGCAAGGATGGACTTATGTGGATACCACTAACTTGAAGGGAGAGCGAAAGAGGAGGATTAGTATTAGGAGGAGGAAAGACAAAGAGCTCAGTTTTAGAGAGATTGAGTTTCAGAAAGCTGGAGAACATCCAGTCAGAGATGGAAGAAAGGCAAGCAGTGACACGTTGCAGGGCAGCAGGGGAGAGGTCTGGGAGGAGAGATATATCTGGGTGTCATCAGCGTAAAGGGGGTAGTGGAATCCAAAAGAGGTAATACGATTGCCAAGAGAGGCAGTATTAAGAGAAAATAGAAGGGGACCAAGGACAGAGCCTTGGGGGACTCCAACGAAACAGGACGAGGGGAAGAGGTATCATTAGAAAAGGAGACATGGAATGAGTGTTGGGAGAGATACGAGGAAAACCACGAGAGGACAGAGTCACAGAGACCGAGTGATTGAATAGTTTGAAGAAGGAGAGCATGATCAACCATGTCAAAGGCAGCAGTGAGGTCAAGAAGAATTTGTATGGAGTAGTGGCCTTTGGATTTAGCTGTGGTTAGGTCATTAGTAACTTTGATAAGAGCAATCTCAGTAGAGTGGAGAGGGCGGAAGCCAGATTGAAGAGGGTCAAGGAGAGAGTTGGAATTGAGAAAGTGAGACATACGGCTAAAGTCAAGTCTTTCCAGAAGCTTTGAGGAAATAGGGAGCAGGGATATGGGATGATAGTTAGAGGGAGGACGGGTTGAGAGATGTTTTTTCAGGATAGGTACTACAGTGGCATGATAAAGGTAAGCAGGGACAATGCCAGAAGAGAGAGAGCAGTTGAAGATGTGTGTTAAAAAAAAAGCACAAGACAAGGGGAGAGAGATCTGATAAGTTGAGATGGGACAGGATCGAGAGGGCAAGTGGTGGGGCGAGAGGAAAGGAGAAGCGCAGCCACCTCTTGTTCTGTAGCCGGGGAGAAAGTCTGAAGGGTAGGAAAGGCATGACCTATGCGTGCTTGAGAAAGAGAACAGCAAGGTAGGGAGAATTCTTTCCTTAGCTGTTCAATCTTGTCGGTAAAGTAGCATGCAAAGCCATCAGCTGAAAGGTTAGTTTGGGGGGTGGCCACAGCAGGGCGAAAAAGAGAGTTAAGGGTGTAAAAGAGACGCCTGGGATTGCGGGAACATGAACTAATGAAAGAGGAAAAGTATGACTGTTTAGCAAGGGCTGCGCTGTATGAACACAATAACACATATTTAGACAGATTTGTGAACAATATTTGAGAGAAATAGGCCTTTTGTGTACATATAAAAAGTCTTAGATCTTTGAGTTCAGCTCATGAAAAATGTAGGCAAAAACAAAAGTGTTGCATTTACAATTTTGTTCAGTGTATATTGTTGGGTATTTTGTGCTTTGGTCCTTGGAGGGTGACCTGCACCACTGGTTCAGTAGAGTGTTTATTTTATGTTGGTACTTATTTCAGACACTTTTTAAGAATAGTGAAATTCCAAGACAGTCTTTAAGAGTATTTCATAAAGATTTTATCTTCATGAAATGCAAATTTTTTTTAGGGTGGCGGAGGGGAGGACAGAGCCACTATAGACACTACTGCTACACTGATTTAACCACATTTATAAAGTGAGTATAAACACTGATTTTGTTTAAACAGGATTATTGTTCTCAGTTATTCCGGTTTGGCAATCTGGTCTGCCAGTGAAGAGGCTGCATCGCTGTTGATGTCTAAAAAGTGGAATGTCATTTACACCAGGGTGACAGTCCATACTGGCCATCTCCACCGAGGGTAGGACATGTGCGAAGATCTGTTAAAGGACCACTTTAGGCACCCAGACCACTTCAGCTTAATGAAGTGGTTGTCTCGTTGATTTTCACAGTGAGAAGACGCCAGCGTCCATAGGAAAGCATTGAGAATGCTTTCCTATGGACTGACTGAATGCGCGCGCGGCTCTTGCCGCGCATGCGCATTCAGCAGATGACCTCGAAAGGAGGAGGAGAGTCCCCAGCGCCGAGGGAGCCCGGCGCTGGAGAAAGGTGAGTGTTTAACCCCCTTCCTCCCCCTTCAGCCTGGCGGGAGTGGGACCCTGAGGGTGGGTGCACCCTCAGGGCACTATAGTGCCAGGAAAACGAGTTTGTTTTCCTGGCACTCTAGTGGTCCTTTAAAGAACTCAGTGCAATTTGCACAACACCTTATGGCAAGTAATTCACTGGTATGCACAGAAGTGGTAGAGGACTTTGAGTTCAGGACTGACCCACTGAACTTGGCACCTCTGGGAGATATTGAGCTACACACTCCTTCCTGGTTTTCCTCAGTGTAAAGACTCATAACAAGTAGTGGGTGACCGAGCATCCATCATCATCTTCGGCCTGTGATGCAGCCTCAGTATGATGATGCATCATATCTAATTAAAGAGACGCCTACGAGCTGAAGTAGCCACCTGTTATAAATAAAATAATCCTGAAGTCACCCACTCTCCCACCCCAAGCCAAAACACATCCTTGGCCATCCTTATACAAACTGCTTTATGAACTAGGTTTATTTACTGTAAAAAAGAAAACCCGTCTGAGAAATTAAAAAAAAAACTATAGACTAGACACTAGCGTTCAATACAAACACTTTAGGTTGAACCATACGGAGTAGAAAATCTGTTGCGCATTTAGCTCACACCAGCTAAGGGCAATAAACTTTGACAGCCCTGTCTAACACATAATGCCATTCCCTAAATGAGACCTCAAATCCACTAATAAATCACAGTAAGGATCTAGTTACACATAGGTAGATTAAGATCAGGGTCGGATTAACATAAGAGCTGATGGAGCTGCAGCTCAAGGCCCATGCCCATGGAATAGGCCCCATGCTTACTACTCTTCACATGTGGATGTAGGGAAACAAAACTTGCGTGGACGGGCTGACAATGAAATTAGTTAAGGTAAAGCTGACTTAGCGCACTATGCAAATACTCTTGCTGCTTCAGTCTCTCTAACAAAGTGGCATGTTCCCTTTCTTCTACACTCACTACATACACCTTTTCTCTGTTTTCTTAAAGCTATATCCTGTGAGTTTCCACCGGATCCACCGGATACATGATGATTGGGAGGTATGACTGTTTTAGTTGTGATAATATCTTAATGTAGCCATTTCCCCCACATGACTGCTGACCCCTGACCAAAACTCCCCACCACCCAATAAATACACCCAATAAATACACAACACCTTTTGTATGGGTAAGGGCAACGGCCACAGCTTTATTAATAGATTATCATAGATTATCGCCAGCGTCCACAACCTGTCAGCTGTTGGGGGATTACCAACAGACAGCTCTATCAAATGACCCACGAGTCCGGAGCAGCCGTCCCCCGCCATCAGCTCTCAGCAGGCTGCGACTCCCCAAGCCGCTTGGGCACTTTCTTCCAAACCTCTTCGCTGTCCAGGACTACCGCGAGCTGTGACAAAACAAAGAAAACAACAGCACACAACCAACAGCAACACCATCATAAACATGTTTTTGGGTGGGCGGGCGGGAAGCTAGCAACACTACACCTCTGCCCGGGAACTGGTGAGTACCCTCCCCTTTCTCCCCATCTTAATGTCCCCCATGTGCCACAATGTATCCTCTTATGACCCAACCCCTTATCCCTTCCAGCAGTCATGTCCTCCCTTCCTTAAGTTTCCAGGGAGGTACTTGACTGCTGACCCCGGACCAAAACCCCCCACCACCCGTTGCCCAATAAATACACAACACCTTTTGTATGGGTAAGGGCAACGGCCACAGCTTTATTAATAGATTATCATAGATTATCGCCAGCGTCCACAACCTGTCAGCTGTTGCGGGATTACCAACAGACAGCTCTATCAAATGACCCACGAGTCCGGAGCAGCCGTCCCCCGCCATCAGCTCTCAGCAGGCTGCGACTCCCCAAGCCGCTTGGGCACTTTCTTCCAAACCTCTTCGCTGGCCAGGACTACCGCGAGCTGTGACAAAACAAAGAAAACAACAGCACACAACCAACAGCAACACCATCATAAACATGTTTTTGGGTGGGCGGGCGGGAAGCTAGCAACACTACACCTCTGCCCGGGAACTGGTGAGTACCCTCCCCTTTCTCCCCATCTTAATGTCCCCCATGTGCCACAATGTATCCTCTTATGACCCAACCCCTTATCCCTGGCAGCAGTCATGTCCTCCCTTCCTTAAGTTTCCAGGGAGGTACTTGACTGCTGACCCCGGACCAAAACCCCCCACCACCGTTGCCCAATAAATACACAACACCTTTTGTATGGGTAAGGGCAACGGCCACAGCTTTATTAATAGATTATCATAGATTATCGCCAGCGTCCACAACCTGTCAGCTGTTGCGGGATTACCAACAGACAGCTCTATCAAATGACCCACGAGTCTGGAGCAGCCGTCCCCCGCCATCAGCTCTCAGCAGGCTGTGACTCCCCAAGCCGCTTGGGCACTTTCTTCCAAACCTCTTCGCTGGCCAGGACTACCGCGAGCTGTGACAAAACAAAGAAAACAACAGCACACAACCAACAGCAACACCATCATAAACATGTTTTTGGGTGGGCGGGCGGGAAGCTAGCAACACTACACCTCTGCCCGGGAACTGGTGAGTACCCTCCCCTTTCTCCCCATCTTAATGTCCCCCATGTGCCACAATGTATCCTCTTATGACCCAACCCCTTATCCCTGCCAGCAGTCATGTCCTCCCTTCCTTAAGTTTCCAGGGAGGTACTTGACTGCTGACCCCGGACCAAAGCCCCCCACCACCCGTTGCCCAATAAATACACAACACCTTTTGTATGGGTAAGGGCAACGGCCACAGATTTATTAATAGATTATCATAGATTATCGCCAGCGTCCACAACCTGTCAGCTGTTGGGGGATTACCAACAGACAGCTCTATGAAATGACCAACGAGTCCGGAGCAGCCTGCCCCCGCCATCAGCTCTCAGCAGGCTGCGACTCCCCAAGCCGCTTGGGCACTTTCTTCCAAACCTCTTCGCTGGCCAGGACTACCGCCATCGCGGTTCCTCCCTACCTACTCCACCTGGGAGGGACCGCGCCCCCCCGCAGCCAGCGCCTCCTCAATACCAGACTGTAGTCCCGCATTTAGGATATCCAACCCTATGAGGGAGAGGTGTACCCCATCCTTACGCATCAAGTTGGAATTGATCCCTTCCAGTTCTTTGTGCCTAATGACAAAACCGCTGATCCGGCGGACACATTTTCCAATGGCCACATTTAGCTTGCGCCTACTACGCCCCACGCCCTTTGCGTGAGGCAGCGAATGCCAACACGGTGTGGACACTATGTCTGACCAAATAAGGGTCAACTCGGGGAAAAGGGCCATACACCGAGCCAGATCATGCCTAATTGCATGCAGGAGGTCCACTGACCTGCTGCGCCCTAGGTCATTTCCCCCTGCATGAATAACTAGAGTCACTGGCCCCGACACGTACCTACGAAGGGATACGCACTCAGAATACATCTGCGGCCATAACATACCCCTAATACCCCTCCACCTTACCCTGGCTATCTCGTAGGGAAAACACAAATTTCTCCCATAGGGACGCTCCTCAGCTCGCCGCGCTGCCCAATACACGTATGAATGTCCCAGTATCCAAATGCAGCGGGGCCGAGGACCTACGGAGAAAATGCGTTATAGTAAATGAGGTCTGACATAGGACCTGTAGTGGTGTGAACCCCATCTACCCAAGCGCTGAATCACTGCGTCCGAGAAACCCCACAAACTAGGGTGGCTGCCCCTATCCGAAAAGAATGAGCCGAGTACTGGCGAGGATTGACCCCGCATTCAGCCAGAGCAGCACAGAACCTGGCTGAAAACTGATAGCGTGTGAGGGGGGACCCATCCCTATGAACCAGAAAGGAGATACACCACACCGGCCTAATCTGCAAATAATCCAAGAAAAGACGGACTGGACAAAACATGCCACCCGTGGCGCCGATACGTACCCATGAACCCCTACCTACCTGGTCCGTCTTGGAACGCCTGATGAAAACATCTACATAGTCCTTGGACCACCGGATATCTGCCAGAAACAGCGGCACGACCGCTTTAAGGTTGCGTGCAACCAATTTGCCCACCCTAAAAGCTCTGAAAAAACAGAATGCAAATGAAACCCGAAATAATGAGGCTTCGTAGTCTGAGAAACAAACCGCCCCCAGGGCCGACTGGATCCGTCCCAGCAAGTCGGCTGACACCATGCGGCGGTGGTCTGGGGCCCTCCTAAGTCTCCAACCCTGGATAACTCGCTGGATACCAAACCACAGGAAAAGTCTTGCCAACCCATAGACCGACACAGAAAAGATAGAGCGGTCAATGACTTCTCGGCCGCAGAACAGGACTTACCCTGCGCAAACATCGTCTCCAGCATTATCAGAGTCGCCTCCAATCGCCCGGACTCCGACCCCAGCACCAGGCCCTGTGAGAACGAGGACAGCCATGTCCGCCAGACGGCTTGATATGCCTTCCACGACGAGTCAGCTAAGGAGTCCGACACCAAGCTTCTCGATCCTCCAAATCGATCTCCCATAAGGAAACCGGACATCTGATACCCACTGCCTCCGCAGCTGGCGCCGACTCCCGAAAACGGTCCCACTGAAACCGAGAAAGAGAGTCAGCTACCACGTTATGAGCACCCGGGACATGACATGCTTTAATCCAAATATTACATTTTAAGGAAAGAAGGACCAACCGGCGCAGCAGCGCAAGAACCGGAGGGGAACTGGAGGAGGAACGGTTTATTATACAGTCCCAGGGGAAGCTAGCAACACTACACCACTGCTTGGGAACTGGTGAATACCCTCCCCTTTCTCCCGATCTTAATGTCCCCTATGTGCCACAATGTATCCCCTTATGACCCAACCCCTTATCCCTGCCAGCAGTCATGTCCTCCCTTCCTTAAGTTTCCAGGGAGGTACTTTCAGGTTGTTTGTATTTAATAATAATAATAATTTAGAAGAACATTCTGCACTTTCTTCAATCATCAACAGGTTATTTGATTACATTAGTCCTTATTATCATCCATTGTTTTTGCCACCCTTCCAGTTCCCCTTCGAGTCCCCACCATTGCTCATTACACATGCACAGAAGAAGGGTTCCCTGAGATCTGTCTCCGACTGCAAGAAAACTCAGAAAAAATAATTAAAGCGGCACTGTCATGCCGAATCCCGTTTTTTTTTAACCCCCTCCCGCCTCCACTACATCCAATTGACCCCTTAGTCACCCCCAAATGCCCCTAATCCCCCCATATTACCTATTTATTAATCTTTATTTTCTGCCCCGATCTTTATTCAGGGCGCCGCCATCTTTGTGTGGGTAGGTGAAGTCCCTGTGGGACACGTCATCTGCCCACACCAGATAGCTCTTGTTACAAAACTGTTACAAACCCGGACTATATTGACTATTTTGTATCTTATGACTTCGGTACTTGAATGCTGCACCCTCTCCCGAATGGATTATATATACCCCGGTTCGTCAAACGAACAACCGACCACCCGGCTCCTGGCGTGTGCCGCCACTTAACCCCGGTCACCTCTCAAACTACCGAACGGTCAACCACCCGGCTGAGAGCGTGTGCCACCAATTGAACACCCAGGGAGTTGCGGTTTGCGGTTAACCGCAGGCTAATTGATGGCCCCAGTATATATCCGTTCGTGCCTTATCTACCGATGGTTAAACTACCGAAAGAGGCACGAATGGGGACCACCTTCAATCTGGCGTGTGTCCTCAATTAGAATGTAGAACGTTGCGGTTAACCACAGGCTAAGTGCCCCTTCACGGAGGGCTAACTTCGTATACCGAATTGCGATCACATCCTGCCAGAGAGCGGGGATTCGGGCGCCACTCTGGACGTTATTAGTTCCACGAGTTTGGCATTTTTAATTTAACCTCATACATTTTAAGTGCATCTCAAATAAAACTTCAACAAAATGGTCTCAAATTTGACCCACGAAAAACTTGAATAAATTCGATACATATGTTGACCTGAATAGATTTAAAAGAAACCTTTGGCTTAATTTTTTTTTTCAAAAGAACCCTATTATGACTAATTCAATTGCCATTAAAGAAGATGGGTGTACACAAACAATACCTAAATCTAAATCAACCTTCTTTCTGGGGGGTTTAATCTCAGGGGAGATGACAATCTTTGAGAAGATGGTTAGGAATGATATTAACAAAATCAAAAACGTAATAAATATCAGTAGAGGTGCATCTGCGACGCTGGAGGCATATTATGCCTCCATCACGCAGAGCGTCCATAGGAAAGCATTGAAAAATGCTTTCCTATGGACACTTTGAATGAGAGCGTGGCACTTGCCGCGCATGCGCATTCGGATCCTGTGACGTCGAACGACTCCGCTGATGTCGGTGGGGGAGGAGAGGTGACCAGCGCCGAGGGAGCCCGGCACTGGAATAAGGTAAGCTGCTGAAGGGGTTTTAACCCCTCAGCGCCACGGGAGGGAGACCCTGAGGGTGGGGGCACCCTCAGGGCACTATAGTGTCAGGAAAACCGCTTTGTTTTCCTGACACTATAGTGATCCTTTAAATATGTATTTTATTTTTATTAAAAAAAAAATATATATATATATCCCCCCCCTCCCTTCTTACCTTTAGCCTGGGAGGGGGAGCCGTGCTGCCTTCCCTGGTGGTCTCAGTGGTGAGAGTGAACTCTAGCCTGCAGGGCTACGGCAACGCTCAGACCTCGCAAGAGGAACCTGGCAGAGCTGCTGGCTAGAGCTCCCCGGGTCCTCTCCTGCCTCCCTCCCTCCCCAGCCGGCGGCCGCTTGTAACTGCCTGTGGGCCTGTGAGGGGGATCTTTGATCTTCCCACCGGCCCATGGAGGCACACAGCAGGGCCGGCACTCGGATAGTGCCGGCTCTGCATGGGCCGGCAGGGGAGATCCTGTGGTCTCTCCTGACGACCTCGGCCCATGGCCATCGCGGCCCACCGGGCATTTGCCCGGTATGCCTGATGGCCAGTTCAGGCCTGCCTCCTTGACTGCCCATGTGGCCTCAAATATGTAGGCCACACCAAAAGAAACTTACATACACGTATATAAGAGCACATTAGGATCATCAAAAAAAGTCACGAGGGGCATAGTGTGTCCGATCATTTTAAAATAAAACATAATAGTAATCCAAGTGGCCTAAAATCTATGGGAATACAAAAGGTTTTAGGGAACTGGCGAAGGGGTGATTTTATAAAAAAAACTTAGTCAAAATGAGATGAAATGGATATTTAACATGGGGACTTTACAACCCCAAGGTTTAAATATCGATTTGAACTATGCCCTTTTATTTAGTTGGATTTTATCACATTATGGTCTTTAAATGCTCTAAAATTATGTAAATATTCTTTAAATAATCCAATAAATTTTTTTTATAATTGTAATGACTTTTTAATAACTCTGAGATTGTCCTAAATTATGCATAAACCTTTTGTGGGAGAATATATTTCCTATACAATTTGTTTCATCATTTTCACAAAATAAATTATTACTTATATTTTAATGTCACTAGTCCCCTATAATAATAGGTGACTGTAATATTAACTTAATAAGATGGCATTATGTTTTATTTTATTTTTTCTTTGCTATAATATAGGAGATGATCATATTGTCTGGATATGCACTTTTATTAGTGATCTTTATTACATTATGTTTGCACATATATGTTACTTATTTTATTTATGTCATATTTTTCCCTTATTCTTTCTTTATGCACTATTTCTCAGCTTTGTAGCCCAAGATGGCAGTGTTCTGAGGGGTTGGTGGGCAGCGGGGGCGTGCATTGCGTCCTACCGGCCCACCCACGATGCGTCCCTCCGGACCACCCACGATGCGGCTCGTGACGTTGAGTCCGCCTTTTGTGGATGGGGCAGAGGCGCTGCCCTCTCCCAGCCTCCAGATGGGAAAGTATCTCATTTTTGGTAGGGACGGGGAGTCCTCTGGGGGAAGTCACCACCCGGAATGGTTGGCAGATGTGGCAAGCAGTGTATTCCACGGCTTCACTTCCGTCAACAACATCAGATGTGTATGACATGTCCCCACAGGTCCTATGAACCACCAATGATTTTGAAGGATAATAATGGCGACAATTTGAACTACCCAATAGGGGACACCTAATACAGGTGTGCACACTTAATTAAAGGGGCTTACAGCCTGAAACTAATATCACTGGCTGATTATCAATCACATGGGAACAAAGAGGACGGACCATGAGACTGTTAAAAATGGGGACTGGTTTACTGGGACTGGTTTACAGTTGACTGAAGAAGTTCAGGAGGAGTGAAACGCGTTTTGCCTTACATGGACTTTCTATACAAGTGTTGACAGTATTACATACCTTTTGTTTTTAATATGATTGTTTTTGTTAATACATTTCTATAGTATATTAAGAGTCTTCTACAGCTTCAGGAATCTTCATTGGGGAAAGTGCCATTCCCTGTATAGTGGGACTTAGGCTCTATAGAAAGTGAGCTCAATACCTACCTCAACATTTTACATTTTATATTGTTGACTTTACACATTGGCGGACTTTTTCTTCTTTCTTTTATGGGAGGACATATTCCATTGAAGGAGTGGTGTGATGCTGCCCTAAGAGCATAACTACGATACATACGGAGCCAATATATATATATATATATATATATATATATATATATGCTCCATCATTTGTGATTGATCTGAACGAACATTTAGGGATATACTATATACTTGTAATTGCCATCTGCTCCTTATTTGTATTTTTATCTTTTATGTACTGGATATATCCCCTTGTATATCTGATACACACGTGGGGTAAGTTACCCCATTTTACTTATTTTGCACTTTAGTTAGCGCTCCACTATAGGTGTAAGTTTGTCTTATATACCACTAGAATGTGTTTATTTGTTCTGTTTAATAGGAAAGAGTGTATCCCACACCACTGTGTAGAGCTGCTATTCTACTTCACGTTAAGCACTTTTTGATTGGCTATGCCCCCTCCATAATAGGAGGTTATTCTTTGGTTTCTTTTTGCACCCTTAGAATGAGCTACATCATTTCTGATAAATAATGACACCCCTTGTGGCCATATGCATAATTGCAATTTTAAAAAAATGATTTGGTCTCAAATTCTCCTAATCTGAAGCATCAAGAAAGCAATTGCCCCCTCCCCCTCCCCCATTGCCATCCGAACTCTTCTTTGAACTTTACAGATGTCACTGGAGCATACTTTAATGTTAGAGGAAAAGGAGATTTTATATTCTGCACAGGAAATTGATTTTTACAGTAAAGGACCTTGAAAAGGAAACCTATGTAGAGAATAAAAAAATAAAAATTCTGAATGGAAGAATATAGAAATCCAGGCTAACAGATTATTCTTGTTCTGCAAGACAGATTGCTCTTGTTTTCCCTTCGTTTTGAAATAACTTATGTCATTGTGCTTTTCACATACAGAAAAATGATAGATGCGTTCTACTAAAAAGAAAAAAAACATTGTGTATGAAAAAAGCTTCAGGAGGATTTGTTAGTACAGAGAAAGGCTAGAAATGCGTGTCTATTCGCAGGCTTTCTGAACAAAGGGTTTCTGGAACTCAAGAAAAAAAAAAGATCAAGCCTCTCTATTAGAAAGCTGAATGTAAGAATAATGTCCCTGGTTGTTTTTAGGGCTTTCTACCCACCCAAGGTCTCAACTGGCTGTTCTGTAACATTTATTTTAGGTCTTGAAATATCCTTATCCAGGGCCGGTGTGGGAATGAAAAGGATCCCTGGAAAAAAATTCTGCAGCAGCCCAATAATTCGTCGTGCCAGCATAGTGTGTCGATATAGAGACAGAAAAGATAACATATGTTGAAGAATCAAAACTATTATGGTAACGTGAAAGGAAGCACTCATAGGGCTTCAACATAAACAAAATGTATGCCTTTGCACAGCTGTAAAGGCATCACATTATTTTGTTTATTTTGAAGTCCTATGATTGTGGTCTTCACTTTGACTGAGATCATCAAACTTTATATCAGCCAATCCAATGTATTGAGAGGCTATTGTGCGTGCGTGGATTTCAGGTCTACTGTTTTCCAAAGCAAAAGAAAACTTAAAATAAAATGCTTTTATTCATGTACAGGGCACAGCTAAAACAACAGGGGGAGCAACAGATACCCTCTGACGCGTTTTGTGCATCTCCTATGAAGTTCAGCTATAACACTAAATGCGTTAGAGCAGTGGTTCCCAAACCAGTCCTCATGGCCCACCAACAAGCCAGAATTGATGTATTTCCCTTGTTTATTCCAATGGAGATATTGACAAAACCTGTACTGTTGGTGGGTCATGGGGACTTGTTTGGAAAACACTGCATTAGAGGGTATCCGGTGCTCCCCCTTGTTGTTTTAGCCATGCCATGTACATGAATAATAGTTAAAGTGAATCGAATCATCTTTCTTCAGCTAAAGACAGGCTTTATTTATTTTGCCTTGTTTTAGCAGAGGTGGAACCTGCATCGCCCCTCTCAAACATCAAAGTACACTTCGTAATTTATATTGTTTTTATTTTACATACGGCAAACCTTTCTCTGGTGAATTTGTTCTTTCTAATATTTTCCATTCTGAACTCTTACAGAATAGGCTCAAAATAATTAATAATATCTTGTAATTATAACATTTACATAACTTTCCTCCCAAAACGTGGCTACAGAAATTACTGGCAACGAGAAATTACCTTTAATTTAACATAAAATTATAAACTAACATCACCATCACCAAAACTGCCACAACTGCTTAATATATATAAACTGTTTCATAGAATAACCAAAGCTCGTTATTTTGTAATCACCAACTCATATCCTCAAACTCACACTCTCAGTCTGACTGTCACTGACACACACTCAATCTCGCTAACACATAAACACCGACTATGCAGGATTTTAAGATGAGCTGCAGAAGTCTTGGGAGGCAGAACACAGCAGTAAATCTTGATGAGCACTGGGCAGTTTAAGCACGTGCACACAGCAGGAGTTAATGATAGTAGGTGGATGGAAAGCTGCAGCTGGTTGTGTTTGTGTGCTGGCATGGGGTAAATCTCCAGTGAACTGAGGGTTGTTGCAGACACAGTGGGACAGGGAGAGGAGGTGTCAGCCAAGGGGAAGCGACTTTCGCTACTGGAGATATGGGCGTCCTCTTCAGAAGCAGCCGCTGAATGTTTTAAAAGCAATAAAAAAAATATATAAACATTTGAAAGAAGAGAAATATATATTATAAGAAGGATAATATTTCTACAGATGGCTTCTTGAATGTTCTGCCCTAGTTGGCCTAATTATAAATACATCACTAAGAACTGGTAAGGCAATATGCATAAAGAAACGTACATTATGATCTGGGAAGAAAAAATATTCAATGATAGGTATACAAACAAAAACAGACTTTAACAGCAAACACAGTGTAATGAACAAAATGGACAGCGCTAAGTAAATATTTATGTTACAGAAATCTCACTCTGTTCTGTATGGGTTGTAATTATCAATGTTTCCTATTTGTGTGACTTAGGATTGTTGTCCATTAGTAGGTTCCACATGTTATCAGGATAGAGTCTCGGTTGTCGAGGAGTGTAAAAGCTCTGCTGCAAGGTTCTGTCTTTTGAGGGAGGACTCCATGTCCGCTCAATCTTTTAGCCAATATGAGGATACATTTAATGGAACTACCAACGATCTCGGCATTACCCATCTGCAGATGATATTTTTGGACATGACGAATAGACAATGGATTTTCTGTGTTAATAGACAATGGAATTTCCTCCAGAACATGTTATTTCTTGATAGGGTTGGTAAGAATGCAAGTGAATGACGCTCAGATTTATATTTGTCTTTCTTCCTTGATCAATCTCCAAATGCTGCTTCATGCACTCTATTTTGAAACTAAAGGTTCAGGTATCTCTGGGCCTCCAGGATTCAAACACAACATCCCTTCAAACTGGATAAATTTGGCCAGTTTAGGCATGAGATGTAAGGTGAATCACCTGCAGAGAAGCAAGGGAGCTCCACTAGCTCAATCTCTTTTGTGTGGTCGTGGACATCTGGAATCAGTAAGTTGCAGAGTGTTCATACAGAATGACCCTTTCTGCTCCACCACAGCTTGGCATGTCTAATGGTATGCCCCTCAATCCTCTTAAGAACAGTGATCATCATAAGTTGTGTTTTAAAACGTTATCCCAAACTTTTGCTTACACAGGTGTGTTTTTATGTATCGAAATCTGTGAGCCAATGCAGAAAACTCGATCTCAAAATAAATGCTTTTGGTGGGGGTTGGTATATCTACTAACGAGTGCATGCCAGTGTAGTGCACATGTGCCAGGGCTCATATATATAGATTGCCAGCAAGGCAGTAATGTACAGACCCAGAGTCACAAAAATGCTCCCACACCACTGTCTATTGAATAGTAGATCATTCATTCTGATTTCTTCCCATGTAAGAGAGACATGTGGCACTCGGGGAATGACCCAGGATAATGGGTCCATTTATGTCCAAAAGAGTTGAGAGAATTATATAGCTAATTTTTCAAATACCTCTTAACACCCTACCTTAATATTGAAGGTCCCTTTTGATTGATGGATGATGTTCCCCCCCAATTCTTTCCTTAAGTAAGAACTTGTGAATTTGTTCAGGAATGTGACATTTGTCAAGAATTTGTCAACAGGTTGCTGGCTTACTAAAATAAATATATTATCCTTTTTTTAAATCAGAAATTGCACAGTTTATTATTCTTGTGCATGTATGAAAAACCTTGGAAAGGTTAAGTCCATTAAATTCTAATGATAAATAAGACCTTTCCACCTAAGCATTAGTATTCACTTGATTGTGTGTAATATAAATAGAATGGAAAGCTTCCTCTAATCTACCCATGTAGGAATGAAGCTGCTTATTGCAGATTGCAATATTCTGCAATCTAAACAGGTTTTTTTTCTGGTTTCACAAATTCATTATACATTTTTTAATTTTGAAATGAAGATAGTGACCCGCTGACATCAAAAGAGAAAAAAATAAAACAAACCTGCTCTTGATATTCATGGTTCTTCCTGGCTAAAACAGTAGATCTGCAAGTGTCTACTTTTAATATCCATTTGGATGTTGACTGGAGTGCTATTCCATATCTTGGCTGGATTAGCTTTAAGGGATCACATTTAAAGTTAACAGCTGGATAATCCTTGATTGGACCTCATGATCTAGAGAAAAAGTTTAGACTAAAAGATTTCAAATAAAAAAGGTTAAATTAAAAGATTAAAAAAAAAATAATAATTTCATGGATGACAATGGTGGACAATGTTCTAATAAGAGAACTATTTTCTATGGAAACTCGACCCTACAGTCATAACTTAATACCGAATTTAGTAGCTATAAGGTGTGGGCCAGCACCAGGGCCAGATTAAGAGCCCAGTGGGCCTGGGGCTGACAATTATGATGGGCCTAATTACAGAATCTTATTGACCAAAAACACTAAAACAGTAATACCTCTCAAGCGTCATGTATCTGATGGAGTTGGTGTTGGAGGAAAACTCAAAGGATGCAGCTATAAGAAAACACATACTCTATGCTAATCTCTCTCTAATTTATGCTTTCATCTTTCAAATAAATCCATACCCCCTAACAGCAGTGTCCAGTGAAGCAGGAAGTCAATGGGCGAGGTAAAAGGGTGGGCCACTGACGCGAATCACATGACCAGAACTGCCAAAAAGGGGCGAACATACCCAAAAAGGGGGCATGTCTGTCCAAAGAATTTGAAGGCCAGCCTGGCATCAGTGTCCCTATGTATCACAGTGTCAGTGTCCCCATGTTGCCCAGTGTCCCCATGTCTCAGTGTGTCCCATGTCACTAGGATACTAAGGGACATTGAGAGACATGGGGACACAGTGAGACATGGGGACACTGAGAGACCCGGGGACCCTGAGACTTTAGGGGACACTGGGAGACTTGGGGGAACTGAGACACTTGGGGACACTGGGAGAAATGGGGGCACTTGTGGATACAGACATGGGACACTGGGAGACATGGAGACACTGGGAGACATGGGGACACTGGGAGAAATAGGATCAGAGACATGGGGACACAGACACATGGGGACACAGACACTGGGAGACATGGGGACACTGAGACATTTGTGGACACTGGGAGAAATAGGGGCCACATACACTAGGGACACAGAGACATGGGAACACAGACACTGGGAGACTAGGGGACACTGGGAGACATGGGGACACTGAGATACTAGGGTCACTGGCATGGGGACACTGAGACACTTGGGGACAATGGGAGGCATGGGGGGACTTGTGGACATAGACATGGGGACACTGAGAGACATGGGGACACAGACATTTGGGGACATTGGGAGACATGGGAACACTGAGACACTAGGGACACTGGCTGGGAGACATGTGGACACTGGGAGACATGGGGACACGGACATTTGGGGACACTGGGAGACATGGGGGCACTGATAGAAATGGGGACACTGGGAGACAATGGAACAGAGACATTGGGACACTAGGGGACACTGGGAGACTAGGAGACACTGAGACACTAAGGGCACTGGCTGGTAGACATGGGGACACTGGGAGACATGGAGACACTGTGTCCCTAGTGTATCCGTGCCCCAATGTGTCTCCCTATGTCTCACAGGGTCCCCATGTGTCTCAGCGTCCCCATGTCTCAGTGTCCCCAAGTGTCTCAGTGTCCCTATGTTTCCCAGTGTCCCCAAGTGCCTCAGTGTCCTCACGTCTCTGTGTCCCCTAGTGTCTCAGTGACCCCATGTCTCCCTGCTGCCTTTCCCTCCATCCTTCACTTACCTGAGCTGTAGTCTGTCTCTGCAGGCTGGGAGCTGCTGTCTGGACTCTCTGTGCTGTGTAGCTGCTCCCCCGTGGATCAGTGAGTAGAGCTGTAACTTCCTATCCCTGCCTCTCTCCATACACAGTGCCCCCTACTGGACGGTACTGGTATTACAGAGTAATATCCATTTATGCTGAGAAAAATATTTGCATTTGTATTGCCGGTATTACTGCAAAACCATCACGGCCAGGCAGCCTTATATACCAGCTGTGCTTTAAAATACCACTGAGGTGGCAAACCTAAGAGTAGTGTGAAAAGAAAATGTAAAAAAAAAAAAAATGTAAAAAAAAAAAAATTTTTTTTTTTTTTAATGGGCCTATTCCATGGGCCTGGGCCTGGAGCTGCAGCTCCATCAGCCCCTATGTTAATCCGGCCCTGGCCAGCACTCACCACATAACTTTCAAGAGATTGTCCATGGGCCTCCAGTCCTGCCCAACAACCAGTAAAGGAACCAAACAAAAAATCAGACAGTCCAACACCCCTCAGCAATTATAAACCCCCTTTATTGTGTACTCACACGGCAGCAATGTTTGAATTCAAGGATAGGGTCTTTATCAAGCCATAACGTGGCAATGAATATTGCTGAGGAGTGCTGGACCGTCTGCATGTTTTCTTATGTTTTTACAGAAAGCATTGGGACATAGCAGAATTTTTTGTATTTCTATCCAAAGGGGGAAAACAATCTCCAAAGACTATTGCTAGTGAAAGAGCAGTTGAGCTGCTAATAAATGTGACAAGAAATAAAAAGAATATAAAAATGTACTGAACCAACACAAAACAAAAGGGTTGCCCAATCTTATATGTGGCTTAGATACAAAATGCAGGGAGTTTATCAATGAGTTAAGGCACTACCACTGAGCAATGGTGTATCCGTGTTTTTATTTAATGGACTCTTGCTTAATATACGTTTGGTGGCCCTCTCACCTCAAGATACCGTACAGCATGGGCATACTATACCCTCTGTGCCAAATTAAGAATAACTATGAGCTTGCCACTCAAATCTTTGCACTACCCTATCTCACAGAAACAAAGGCTGAAACCGAGTCTCTTCAAAAGAAAAATAAATCATTAATGTACTGAGGCTAGATCATCACATTTTGCACCAATCATAGCAAATTTAAATCAATTTAGGCCATGAATAATTTAGCAGTTGTGTTGGCAAATAAAAATAGATATGTTGTGTGATATATCCTGCACTATATTTGTGTATATACATATATATTTCTTTATTTATGTAACGATATAACCGCTAGTGTCAATCCGTCATCCACTTGACATTATTTTTCAATACTGGTAGAGTTATCTCATCCAATTAATTTGCAGGATCAGGCCTGGTTGGAACATCTGCTGAGGTTTTAATATTTATTTTTACAGCAGTCTGGTCTGTTAGACTGTCATTTAATCAAAGACTACTAAGACACACACAGTCCACTGACGTGGAATGTCTGAGAAGGGCAGCTTATAACAGATTATAACATGCAGAGCTGTGCTGGGACGTTGCTACTTTACTTTTGTTTTGTCTGCTAAATATGGAAAACCCTTTTAAAAGTAGAAGATGTTTTCTTTTATATCATGGCTCACTTGAATTTTATTATGTCATTGAAGCAGTTTATCAAAAATACATAAAAATGACCTCTGCGCTCCTTTACATTTCCAAGTCTTGTTACGTTGTTTTGTAAGCTACAGCCTTGTACACCCCAGTCGTTCTTTCTCACCCTTGTCTCTGTTACTGATGGAATCCAAACACATGATTCGTATCTGTCAATTTCCCACACATTTGGGATCACCAATGTTATATAAACAAATGGGGAACATAACCCTCTCATTCCTCACCACATGTACAGAAGTTGGAGTTTCATAGTGACCAAACCCTCACTCCATCCCCCCTCAAAAAAAGGTTTGGGTATGATCAGTCCCTGCCTGTCCTCCCCTTCCTATGCCTACCAACCAAACAAGTTAAATGATGTACAAACTCCAACACCTTCTCTTATTCTCTTGGGAAAAAAAACATTTTGTTACTTCCACTCATAAGACTAATGACAAGTATATAGCCTTATATAGCCTTTTCCCTTTTTAAACATTTTTTATGTTTGTGTTTGCTTAAAATAAGCAATATTTGCAGTGAATGGAACACTTTCTCCGTAACAAGAGTGCAAAGCCCCCTTCATCCAAGCATTTATTTCCCTCTCCTCTTGGTGTGCTGAACTACGCAGCTGAGACCTGATCTTCTGAAACCCGAAGGAAGATCATTAATAGTGACATGTGACCTATATGGTGCTCCGGAGCCCCAGCGACACCATTTAATCACCACCTCCTGGGAAGGAGCACTATATAACACTTGCTTTAATATGACATCTGTTAGTGTCCCTCTGCAGCGCTGCTGAGACACAGAGCTGTACAGGGTGTTTTCCTTCTCTCGAAGAGGATTTGCATTTGTGTTTGCACTAGACGTCTGTCGTTTCTCACTCCACTAATACTAGTCAAACTCTCGTAGATTGTAAGCACGTTCTCATATACTGCAATATGTTTTCATAGATTGTAAGCTCGTTTGAGCAGGACTTTCTTCACCTCTTGTCTCTGTTATTTTCTGTATGTCAGTTACTTGTGAAATATCCCCATTCTATAAAACGCCGTGGAATATGATGGACTATATAAATGCTTATTGCAATAATAGTAAATAGTGTGCACAGTGTTATTTTGTCTGTATAGAACCATATGAGTGATTGTCAGATTTTCTTATTAAAGGGTTTCTTCAAACCCTTTCTTTATTATATATATGCCTTATTTGCATTCTTCTATATATCCCGCCCCCCCACCTCCCCACACCCCCATCCCCACCCCAATAAACACTCAAAGAGCATTTTAAAAGAGGTTTAACTCGCCTCAATCTAGCACCAGGCTAAACTCCCAGACGTTGTTTGGGCACCACCGTCTGACATCACGGGAGCAAAGGTTGAGGTCCAATCAAAGGTTTCTTATAGAGAAGCCATTGATTGAAGGATTTAACGGGCTCAGAGCGCATTTTTGCACTCTGAGTCCACAAGCGGATGGAGAAAGGAAGATAAGGAGGGAATGGAGGAAGGGATTGGAGTAGGCTTTGCCTGAAAGGAGAAGATATTAACTCTGTCGGCAGCGTGCAGTGAACGCTGACGACAGACATTATTTTATGTACAGTATTGACGTCAGAGTTCCAGCCTGTCACATGACAACCATGACCACTTCAAAAAGCAGAGGGCTAAAGCCCTACCAACAGATTAAAGGTATTTACTTGCGATTTTGATCAGAGCCGAACATGTAAAGAAAAACAACATTTAACTGAGAAAAAAAAAAAACTAAACTAAACAAGCATGTTAAAATTCAACCAGCAGGTTTCCCAATTGCAGTTGTAGAGCAGGTAGATGATGCAAGCATGATAGCTTTGTTTGCTCCCATGTACTGTGTTGAGGAAGTTGAGAGTTGGGATCAACTGGAGAAATCCCCAGTCTTTGTTTAAAGACGTCTGAATACTGCACATTAGTAGGTTTTATAACAGTTCCCTCTTTAATGAGTTGAAGGGCCCCATTGATATGAAATATTAAAATCTCAGGTCACAGAACCCAGTGTCTGGCAGCACAGCACAGTCGACCTGGAGATATTTGTGTAGATAGACAAAGAGTGTGATTCAAATAGATAAGTAGGCGATCCCCGCACTGCCAACATGACTGCCATCTTGTCTATTTAGGTTACAAACTGGACAAAGACATCTCTTGGCGATGCTGGAGGTGATTTAGCAATGTAGAATTAGCCATCTAGTAAGATGCTTTTAGTGTGTATTGGGGCTAAGAAGCCCTGGTACAGGCATAATGGAAAGTGCAGCATTTCCCCAACGTCTATGGCCTCTGAGATCTCTCTGACCTTAATGTGACGAAGAGGGCTTTGGACTTCCTGAACTGACATCTTCAGCAGCAGCAGCTCATTGTGATTCTTTTGCATCTGTGTGTTATCAGCATGGATGGAGGTCTGGTGAGAGAGCATATCCTTTAGGGATTTTACATGGGCCATTAGGGATGGGTTTTAGAGGACTGCATGTTCCAGTCCATTGGTTACATGTCTCTAGCGTTTATTCCTTCCAGATTATGGGAAAATGGCACAAATGCACAAGGCATCTGCTTAACACCTGCTAGTAAAGACCAAATAAAAGTTACTTGCGCACTATCCCAAATCCCTATGCACATTTATATAACTGGATGTTGTTTAGTATCATTTCAATGGCCACATCAAGGCAAATCTATGCTAACAATTCTCCTGGCTGCTTTCAGCTAAAAGGTAAAATTCCCTACACACTTATTAACACTTAACAGGGAACACATGAGCTGGGCGGCAGCAGCGTAACATGTCTGTGTAATACAAAAGCAAACACAAACATACAAAATTAAGCCCTGCACTCATACTCCCACTCAGGGCCGGACTGGGAAAAAAATTGGCCCCAGCCTTTTTTAATCACAGCGGCCCACTGAGAGGGGGGCAGGGCCAGAGAGGGCGTGTTTTGTCATCCCCAATGACAAGCACGCTCCATCTCAAAGTGAGCATGCTGGTTCAATGCTCTTCTATGGCAGACCATGCACAGAGCTCTGCTGAAGAGCTCTAGCATGAGAAAAAAGGCCTTATTTGTTCTGCACAGTGCAAGCAAATGTAATAACATGCTTGCACTGTGTTTGCTTGAAATTTGTCTCTGGTGTCTCCATAAATGGGATACCAGGAGACAAAAATGCCAGGAAAGAGTATTTTGCATGTGTTTGGAGCCTGCTTGTGGGATTGCGTGTGAATAGAGTGAGCTGATTATGGTGTGGTATTGTGTAAATAGGTTGGTTTCAGTCGTTTTATGTTTGTGGTGTAATGTAATGTGTGTGTGTGTGTGTGTGTCTAGGTGCTGTAGAGAATGTGTGTATAGGGGGTATAGTGTATATAGGGGATGTAGCGAGTGTGTGCAAACGGGCTGTAGTGTGTGTAGTTGATGTAGAATTATTAAAAAGTCTTTATTGTACTTGTACTGAATTATTGCACTAACTCCATTTTAACCTGATGCTGTGACAAATCCTCCATTTTGTCCTCATAACCTGACTTCCCCATATGAAAACTACATTACATGACAGAATTGCTCAGCTCATCTAACACAATAGACAAAGACTGTATTTTTCCATAAAGATATGACTAACCCAGGAACTGCTGAATTTCCCCTAACTCGCAACATAGTATAAATTGAAGGCCATGAGAACACTGTAGTAATGAAATGTTCTATTCATAAGAGACCTTGCACCTGACCACGAGATCTGACATCACCGACCGTGTAAAATGACGCTCAAGACCCCCTTGTCCCCACCCGTGTCCAAAATAATACCACCTCTTGGTGGGTGGACACGAAGCTAACCACTTAGTTTTTGATCCAATTAATAATATTGATGGGTGGACACTGATATAGTCACATAACATTTAATCCAATTAATGATGTTTATTTGTTATTATCTGATATTCAATGATGATGTCATTTTGCCTTTAAAAAGATCTGCATAACTGTTTTCCAGCCCAGATTGTATTAAATTTTCTGAAGTGCTTTTAACCTGAACTCCATGTGTCAGTGTGAGCTTACTTCTGCGTATACGCAATTTAATCATCTCAGATTTGGACAGGAACAGATAGACATTTAAACATATTTGTTTATTTCTAAATTAATCTACATCATAGTGGTTGTATAGTGTGTGTTTAGGGAATGTAGTATGTGTTTGCTTACAAGGAATCTAGTGTGTGCATAGGGAATCCAGAGTGAATATGTCAGGAATGTAGTGGGTGTGTAGTGTGTGTGTGTAAGGGATCTAGTGTGTGTTTGAAGGATCCAGAGTGTGTATAGGAGATCTAGTGAGTGTGTGTGTGTGTGTGTGTGTGTGTGTAGAGGATTCAGAGTGTATATTGGGAACTAGTGTGTGTATGAGTGTAGATGATCCAGAGTTGGGTAAGGGATCTAGTGTGTGTGTGTGTGTGAAATGTAATGTGTTTAAGGGTGCTGTATATGTTTGAGGGTGCATTGAGAGTTCTGTAGTATATATACATATATGTTTGGAAGTATTGTGTGTGTGTGTGTGTGTGAGTGGTGCAGTGTGTCAGGGGGTGCTGTATGTATATGTGAGGGGTTTAGTGTGTATGTGTGAGAGGTCAGTGTGTGTGTGAAGGATGCTGTGTGAGTGTGGGGGGTGCTGTGTGTGTGTGAAAGGAGTGCAGTAAGGGTGGTGTGTGTGTGAGGGTGCTGTGAGTGAGGGGTGCAGTGTGTGATAGGGGATCTCGTGACCTCCCCTGCCGATAGCCAGTCCGGGCCTACTCCCACTAATCATGCTAATAAGGATTGAGCATGGGAAATAAAGACAGCCCTCTTGTACAGGTATGGCAGCCAGAGGTCAGTTAACAGTGAAGCATTGGAATTCCATGCATCTCAATGACTACGGTCTGCTAACAACTCTGACTACAGAGGCTGCACTGACAAAGAATGATAATACAAAAATATGGGGCTTGATAACCTTAAAGTAAAACTATAGTGCCAAAACAACACTTTTTTAAATATGTATTTTATACGCCCCTGGCTTTATTGTGACCTCAGGCCACACCCCCTATAATTTGAAAATGTTAAAGTTAATTACCCTTTTCTTACTTTTTTTCCAGTGCCAGAGGTATACTTCATTAAGCAGCCCTATCCGTCTCCTGTTTCAGCATCATGCTTTATGACTTCTCATCGAATCAAGTGCTTCATAGAGAAGCATTGTGGATGAAATGTGCCACACTCTGTAAATTAAATGATTTTCACTGAGAAGCATTAGAAGTGACTGCATAGTACTGAGAGAACTTTAAAGGTCTTCTTGCAATGCATGTGGCCATCGATCGTCAAGTAGCAAGTTTGACTCAGTTGTGACTAGGGAAGCACCATCTAGTGGCTATCAAGATGGAGGTGTTTTAGCCCCACAATTCAAACATTGCTGTAATGGGGATGAGTTCACTCCACCGAAACTACTTCATCTGACTGAAATGGTCTGGGTGCTTATAGTGTCCCTTTAACGCTACATAGTTTAGCATGGTTCAGTTGTTGGAGTCAATCACATACTCGTCAATTGTACCTTTTATAGGGAAAGTCTTTATCTATTACTCAAATCTTCCATTTCCTTATTCCTATCCTAGTATTCCTTTATTGTATGCAAACAGAACTGCTGCTGTTTTGGCTTGAGCTCCTCAGCAATAAAACATATGGTGATGTGTGGTATGTTTGAGAAAATAACAGAGCTTCACAGCAATAATACTTTTTGTGATGTGTGTTGTGTATGAGCGTTTCACAGCAATAAAATTCGTGGTTATGTGTAAAATCAATGAATTGCTTGATTAAACTGTATATTATATATTAATAAGCATACACAATATATTTGGTACTTGCTCGTAAGAACATGCCCACTCACATCACTAGCTATCAGTAGATTATAAACCTGAAGCTTCTGGATCACAAAAAATAATAATAATCTGTGGGCAATTTAATTGCCGTGTGGTGTATTCAGTCATGTAGTGGCGTCATGAAATTTTAACACCTTCATGATCATGTTGACCAATTCTACTTCAAAGGTGACAAGTGCACAGTGAGACATAATATTTTCCATATTATACACTGGTATTCATATGTTTTTACTTAAGGACAAACCTTTATTTACGTAGCAGGAAAATGCTTTATGTCTCTCTAAATGACCTATATATAACATTTTACATCTCCGAGTTAGTCTTCAAGGGATTCCCGGAAGCACAGATATACGATGCGTTGATTTTTATTTCTTTATGTTGTGGAGTCATGAGATAACAAATGTTTTGAATCCAGTGCAGGCGCAAATGTTCATCTTCAAAAGTGTAGTTTTTCTACCTCCGCTGCTTCCTTTCTTCATGGTTCGTTTGAAATTCTTCCATGCAGAGGAATGACTGCTAAGCTTCATAAGGCTGGAGAGGAATCTGTTCTCCCTGCTGCTGCGGCTTCTCTCAGTTAAGATTGCAAACAGGAAATATGTGCAACCCAAATCGCGTCTGCAAGCTGTAGTGGGTGAAAGGACAGATACATTTATTGCATGTAGCAATTAAATGCTCCAAGGTGAAAGAATTCTCTGGCTGTCTATATCCATTAATGCGTCTACGCTACCCAGCCTCCATCTATCCACCCACCCACCATTCCTCTATTCCACCAGGAATTGTGATTTCTGTGTCTAATAAAGTTCTACATAATTTATTATTTATTTTGCCCTCTTTTATCAGGTTTACCTGACTGTCGTTTTATCAGGTTTACCTGACTGTCGTTTTCAGCACACCACAACCAACTTGTTTTTCCCAGGTCATTGACCCGCACCACAAATATATTTATATATGAAACCACGATAGATTTATTCACCTGAACATGCATTCATTATGGGGAGCTGTTGGGGCCAATTAATACAACATACAAAATCCAGCTTAAACATGTCCTGATGAAGTTCATTTAGAACTGAAACGTCGACTTCACTATGTAAATACATTATTTGTGGATTACAAATAGAGAAGAATTTTGGAATAAAAAACCCTGCAGTGCTGACCTATTGGAAAGATACTAATATATATATATATTTAAATCCAGTGATCGATAATAAATAGCATAGCGTATGAAGGCTTTTGGCTTTGCTCCCTTAGACAGTTCAAAGCATATGAAATAATTCCCATGATAAGCAAAGCAATAGTTTTGTATAAGCTTTTAAAATTTCTAAATATTAAAATATCAAAAATCCTCCCTACCCATCCTCCCACCCTGGTTTCCCTACCCTTCCTTCCTTCACTAAGTTTAGAAAACATTGACTCAAGCTGCACCTAATTTTGAAGATTATAAACATTTTTGATATCTTGAACTCAATAGCACTACAATATTGTAATGTATGATCCATCTCTTGTATTATTATGTATGTTCGTTTAATGCACTACCTTGAGTCTAAATAAAAACTATTATTCGCAAAAAATATATAATATAAACATATAGCATTGTATCAAGAAATAGCAAAATATTGAAAAAAAAATACAAAAATATTAAATCATTTGAAAAGTTTATTCAAAAATATTAAATCAGGCCCAAGTCCTCTCTGGTATTGAATTTGAGAAATGGTTCTGTTAATGTGCTGATAGCTATTATTTGGAAGGTTTGTTATAATTTAAGCTTGAGTATTTAACACAAGGTTTAGGTCCCTTTCTGACCAAACTGTAAAATGCTAGAGACCTGCTGAATTGTATTGGAATCATAGTACATCACAACTCATTGGCAGCCGTTATCATGTTGATAATTATCAAATGATAGATTGTAACGTACCCCATCTTTTCCAAAATTCTGTTAGATCAATAAAAATATATTTTGATATAAGATAAATTGCTCAATTATTTTCCATCTATCAGTGAAACTTCTCTATCTATTATGTAAGCCATAAACAGGACAACTAATTAGGAAGAAAAATAGCAAAACTGATATAGAATATCCTTTAACTATCTTTGGATCGCGAGGAATGTGGAGCCCATGAACAGCCAATGTGCTAATTCAGGGGCCTACTTTTTTATTCCGTGGCATGCTTTAATCTAAGTAAATAGTTTGACAGTGTATCACTGGGCCTCTGTGAAAGAGACTTATTTTCTGGGTCCAGGGACCTGGTATTAACTTTCTCCCACTCCTGGGCAGCTGAAACCTTTATACATCTCACTTGTCGCATGTTACCTTTTGTCTTAACCTTTAATATCGTGTCAAAATTGTAAGCTCACAGCAGGTCTATCCGAAGTCTTACAGTCTCTCAGAACTTAAAGATAAAGGCACTTGAATTGCTGGAATGCCAGCTCACAGAAAGTCACGAGTAGGTTATAGGTGGGAGCAGGACTTAAAATATACTGTAATTTGTAGCTTTCGTCATTAAATTGTAACATATATTTAGGAGTTGTTGATCTTAATCATTAAATGTTAATAATAAATTAATGATGCCTGCTATATAAGCCACTGCAGAAATCTTTTTATCTCAAACACCCTTTATAGACAGAAATGAATATTGTATTAGCAAGCAGCTGTTTTGCCTGCCCCTAACTATATCCAGACAAAGGCAGGGGCATCGTGGGCCCCCTTGCTAGACACAGGGGGATTTGGTCACATTTAGAAGCTAAAGGACCACTTTTTGCCCTTGATCGACAGCTATTGCACAGCTTAATTAGTTGTCACACATGTTCAATGAGAGGCAGAATGGGCAATATGTTAATGTTATTTTAATTTAACTTACAAAAAAAAAAGAAAGAAAAGCAAAACTTAAATTCTCACACACACAAACACACACACACAAACACTGTCTTATTTAATCTGTCAAAATAATCATGTTAAACCCCTTGAGTTCCAGATAGGTTATAACCAGTGTCTGCTAGGCCGACGAGGCACATCAGAGCTACGATTCAGGTTCAAAGACAGATGAAATTATAGAAGCTCAAAAGACTCTAGTAGTTGTGGTTTGGTCCTTATACAGTTTTGAGTGATGAGCTGCAATTTGGCCAGTAAAAAAACCTAGAATATATAAATTAGAAAATTAATGATGTGTTAAAATAAAGAGCTGTATGGAGCTGTGTTTATTTAAGGCTGCCATCTTGTGTTCATATGAGAATTGCTGTTATAGGCTCAGCGTTCGTCAGAGGCTTTGAAATTCAGTGCGATACGTGACAATGAGCAAGCAAGCTACTCATTCAGAAGCTGTTATAACACGTTCTCAATAAATCCCAATGCAATCGCACACATTTTCTTTCTGTTATTGCATGCTCCATTAACAAGCAACACAGCTTTTTCTTTTTTGCCGTGAACATCATAAAAGTGTACATTGCACTCTGGGAGCTTGGCTGCTGGCCCGTTATATCGTATGTTATTGATTTATCATAAATAGCATCGACTAATTCAGGATATTCATTCACTGACAGTGCTTACTGCAGTGTTGGCTATCCATTTCATTTTAAAATACACGGGCAACAAACTTTACTTTCCAAGCCGTGCTCCCACCAAAAGAGTTAATAGCTGTGTCATACTTACTTTAAGATTCTTGGTTTTGAACAACAACTATCAAAATCTCCTCTGAGCCTTAATTTCTAATTCTTACACATCCCCTTTCTCACCAAACTTCCATGCCTAGCCCGGTATTATGCCATCACTGGTGATTTTGTGGGAGGGATGGATTTGTCTTTCCTATTCACCGAGGTTGCAATCATTGCAGTTGCTGGGATATGATCTACTGGAGAGAATTGTTTAGGGTTATTCAATTGTGACTTTATTCACATTGTGTAGTTTGTTGATGGTAAGTTACAAAGATACATATATGGATATAACATCCCTCTCTAAGGCCATTATTTAAAAAGAAAAACATGGAAGTGCAGCAAGATAATACAACCCCTTATTCCTAAAATTGTATCTCTCCAAATTCGCCTTTCTGGATTATTTTTTTGTTGTTTTCACAGTACATTCTCTACTCCTCCCCTCCCCCCCCCCCCCCCCACCTTCCCACTCCCTCTTTGGTCTCCATATTTTTCCTGCAGTTCAGTCATTTGATCTGAACTTTTGTTGATGGTGAAGTGAATACAGAGCTTTCTGTATTAGCTAAGTAATTAAAGTGACTCTGTCATGTTTTTTCTTTTAGTTTTCCTTTTCTTATGCCCCTTATATCTTAAAGGAACATTTTCTTGGCTGAGATCATCAAATTTGATGATCTCGGGGGCGGAGCATGTTCGCTGATCGGATCAGATGTGCTTTGTCTGAGCTCCTGCATCTGAGCCCGAAAATCTGACCTAACGGCGTGCCATAAGCTGACACCGACCCAAATCGGTGACCAAAATACTAATCACCCAACGGTGTACACAGGGATACCTCACACAACCCAGTATGGCATCGAAGTAACCCAATTGAGGCCTGAGGCCTATCTGAGCTTGAGCTGGGGTGAGACGGCCGCTCTCCCAGTTCTCCGACCGGCGCTTTGCTGTCCCTCCGTGCCCCTCCGGACCAGTGGGGTTATCCTGGTCCCCATGTGCGACCACCACTGCATACAGCTGTGTTTAAGCACACGTCCTGACGCAGATTACAGACCAGGGCAGTTCACCCTAAGATGGCTGACAATCAAAAGCCTTGTGCACAGCATTCTGGCGAGACAACGCAGAGCACATGTGAGCTCATACTGCGGTGCTTGGCTAAGACGTTCAACAGCTTCTGGGACAAGTTATCTGCCCACCTCGAGACACCAAAGGCACCGGCGGTGGAGAGTAAGTGGAGGGAAAAGAGACGGGAGATGGCCGCTCCATGGGTGCTCCTTTCACAGCCACACACGATGGGCCTACCCGGGCTGAAGACCACCAGGGATATGCTCCCAGAGCATCGGCCACCAACACAGAGGATCTGACGCCACAAGCGTCGACTGCCCATTGGTATCCAATGCTGTCTCCTGTAAGGGAAGAACTCGGCCTCCTACATGAATAACCAAGTTCATGGTCAATGGATGCACGCCTTTACGACGGCCCGGGGCTTTGGGGAGGACTTACTCGGACTCTGCCTCTTGTTGTCAGGCCACCCCCTAAGCCTGCTACCAAGCCAGGGCATAGGCTGATCCGGGACTTTTGCACCATGATAGCTGGTGATGTTGCCCACACGTTGGGTTATCCCCCTGATTTTAGCTTGCCAGCCTGATTCTTCAATCCTACACAGGGTTTCGCCCACAACGAGCTCAGATAGCTATGACTTGATGATTTGATTATTTTGCAAGCCCACATGTTATAGCTAATCGGTTAGGCTGAAAGCTGGTTACTAATAGTAGCAGCTGGACAACTTATAATTTATATGTTAGCTGATATGACACTGAATAATGCAGATACATGCCTAAGGCACACACCTGGCAATAACATACACTAGCTCTGACAGACACATTCACACTTGTCGCACCCATCATCATACCCGTTTTGGGGAGACAGCGACCGACCCATGCCACATGCAAATATACAGGTAAAGAGGTTGAGCCCATGATTTCTCAAGCCTGTAACTTTAACATGATGTCTATGTAATGATAAAGCACTCACGCATATCTAGCCTGAAACACTCAGTTTTTCGTTTTGTTCATGCCATCGTAGTCTACTCATGAAGCCTGATTAATCGTGTTTTTAGCTTGTCTACTTTATAACAAACTATTCCTGCATTTCTAGCTTGATAAAAACGTGTACCATTATAAAAATGTGGCTGCCTTGCATAGGAGTTTCCTCTGTTAAATGTTGATACATCTGTCTTACGTTTAGCTGATTTAATTCCTTTCGTATTATTCAGTAATATGTGAATTAACTGCCACAATAAAAGAAAGATTGACAACAAACAAAATTTGATCTCAGCCAATCCAATGCTTTCCCATAGAAAAGTATTCAAAGGCTACTACATATGCATGGCATAAACCATGTGCAGCACTGACGCAGGAAGCACCTGTTATGATCTTGTGCAGGTCAGGGATGAGACTGAAATTGGCGTTTATTTCAGGGTCTTTATTTGCTATCTTAGACATTCTTATAAGAACAGGATATCCTATTATTGTAGTTATAGGAATGAAAGATAGTGAACAGAACAGAATGTCTGAATTTACAGGGAATTAAGTAGCCTAAGAAATAAAGGATTTAGACAACAAGCCAGAAGGGGAAATAAGGTATACCTACAAAAGAGGATTTGGAAGGATAATTGAAGATAAACCTATAAGACAGATTATAGGTAGATTATAGTGGGAAAATAGGAAACAGGATTTAGGCAATATGCCCCAGAATAGGATATAAAGAAACAACTAAACAGAACTAGACAGAAATGTAAGGAATACATAAATAGGGTTGTAGTTGTTCAGTCTCTTTGGATAAGTAGTAGCCGGTCCTTTTTGATAGATGCAAATATAGTTTGGAATATCAGTAAATCCGTTGTAGGAGTAACATAGCCACAAAGTAAATTAAAGTCCAGTGTTTTAAGCAAGTTGGATGTTCAGCAGGAATATAGTGAGTTCATGCTGGTTTGCTGCAGGTTTGTAGATAAGGCAAGAATGAAGAGCTGTACAGGTAAGTTTGGAGCAGGTTGGTGAGTATAGCAGGTTATGAAGCCAATAAGGAAAGTCCACAGGTTAACTCAGGAGCCAGGATCTGAAGTCTTTTCAGGCAATCATCAGCTTCAATGTCAAGGCATACTGGTGAGTTGGGTGTTACCTTTTGCAAGAACCCAATTAGTCCAAGCACGTGAGAATTATAAGGTGAGTGGTCAAACTAGAGGCAAGGGAGGCCACTAGTGGTAAAACAAAATCAATGCAGAACTTGGATTTTTAAACTGCCACGTCTCTACAATTAAAAAGGTGTCAGAACATTTCAAAGGCAGGTGTTCCTTTATGAAGAACCCACAAGCTGTTCAGTTATAGCGAAACCTTGAGTCACATTGAGTATCACCTTGGCACTCACTAAGGTGCAATAATAATTAGCCAGTTTTTAAACAATGTGTGTTTGGTCCCAAATTGGAAGAATCTCAAGCGGAATATATTGTGTTTCGCCTTCATCTCACACTTGCTGAATTTAGTGTCTACTAGTCTCAGTTAGGGTTCAAGTGAGAAGCTCAGCAAGTAATATAATCCTACAGTGAACCTGAACTACCATGAGTTTTATCTAACACTTGTGTTGGTCAATAGAAACAATACATTTTACACACCAGGCTTCAAAATTCTATGCTATGGCAGAAGCAAAGACCCTCATTGTAATTGTCAAAACATGTATTGTAATATTGTTGTCTCTTTAAATAAGTATGTTCTTTCCCTTTAAGTTCACAGGTCCAATGACAATAAACAGCCTATTTAAGACCGCCCTGTCAGTGAACCTATGCACTCTTAATGAGAGGACACCAGCCTGTGCCTTGCATGTTTCTACTAACTCATTCTTCAGGTCTCAGAATCTCTAGCTCAATTCAGAACTGAATTTCCACTTACCTCACTGGGAATTCTGCACTCAGCTACAGTCAGACAGTTTACAAGTCTATATATTTGTTTATTTTCCATATGGGAATTGCTTTTTTTCAGAAATCACTGATTTGCCTCAAGACTTGGGTAAATTCCCATTATCTGTAACTTTCTTACATTTGAACAATCTGCTATAAACTTTGTTTGTTTTTCTACTACTAATTGGCTAATTAATTTACAACCTATTTTATATAGCAAGGGATGCTTTCTTTTTTGCTTTATACTGTTATTATTATTATTTTATTATTTATATAGCGCCAGCAAATTCCATAGTGTTGTACAATGGGTGTAAGAATCAGGTTCTGATTCAGACAGTCTGATTTAAAAAAAAAAAAAAAAATACTTTCTTGTTTATTTTATCTCATTTTTGCCAATAAAAGTCTCTGCAATTTGATGAACAATGTACCTGCTTGATCTGTAAGAAGCAGGAGTGAATATGACAGTAATACTATCTGAGTCTGTATCCTTCTAACACTGACCCTCGTAATGCTACTATTTCCTAGACATACATCAGAAAACCCTCTGCTTTTTATATACAACTTCCTTGTTCTTTCACTATCCTACATTGATCACTAACTGATTCCAGTCCTATCTGCATCGGAAATCGATTTCTAATTTCCGCAGACTTTCCATCGGACTCATCAAATGTCTGCAGTAAATCCCTTCCTTCTTTTTTAGTATTATGCAACTCTGTCCATTCTGCTTTTCTGTAACTTGCAGTGTCTGCTATGCTTCCACCTCACTGTATATTGCTCATCTATCTTCCAAATGGACTTTGACATTACATGGATGGTACAAGCAGCACAGCAAGGCTCCTGACATTGTCTATTCCATATTGACTAAAACAATTTATTCTGTAATGGAGGGGTATAGTCAAGGCTCAACCCAATAGGCATTCTAAAATGTAAACTACACTCTAAACTACAGAGTGCACATCCTGCACAGATACCGCACAGCCACACAGTACTCCGAGTACTCTATCAATATCTGTAAAACCATAATATTGGATCTATACATACTAACATCTTTCATACAAAACTTGCAACATTATAATGTAATAAACATTTCTTCCAGCATTTAGAAAAAACATTTTAGTTCTCCCCCGGTGTTAAAGTGGCTCTGTCATGGCCTGACACCTATTTTCTTTATCCCATCCTCCCAAGTCTTCTAGTCTTTAGTGTTCTATTTTTAACACTGGCCCTTAATTACTTTTAATTTAATGATTTTCCCAAGTGACAAATGATTTTTCAAGGTATGGCCAAGTTTAAGTTACTGGCAGTGCCGCACTGCCAGCTATATCGTCCATCCATAGTATGCGGTGGGATCTAAATCCGGTGCATGCTTGGTATGCATGGTGCTCGGAACTGAAGAGACAAAGGAGGATAGAGTTGATGTAAAAGTATTATGATAAAATTAGACTTGAAAAAGGAAGCGACACTTCCTTAAGCTCCACACTATATTTATCAAGCGTGAAACAAGGCAAATTAGTCCCTAGAACACGACTAGGCAATCTTCGGCACTCCACATCTTATGGACTACATCTTCCATAATGCTCTCACATACATAATCCTGGCAAAGCATCAGGGGAGATGTAGTCCACAACATCTGGAGTGCCAAGGGTTGCCTATCCCTGCCCTTGAAGTAGATTAGAAAAGAAGAACAGATTGGGAAAGAGAAAAGGGAGAAATTAGAGAAATTCGAGAAAGGAAGTGCTAATAGATACTCATTTTTTTTTTCAATTCTTTATTTTTCTGTGCAAGTGCTTGACAGACATATTTAATGTGCCACAACAGCACACATACGCTTTTCATCATAGACAGTATCTTGGCACATGTAAGTTGCACAATTTTTTTTTATATTAGACATAACTGATTAGGATACGTCATGAGATACGGAAAACATAAATGGTTGATACATCATGCTTATCCAACTAACAATATACGGGGTAGGTTTAAGAGTTATCAGATTATGCAGGCCTAATCCAGGGATTTATGACATGAGTATTTGTACGATTTGATACAGGAGTAGTTGAGAACACAGACAGACCCCATACAGTGTGATTGCTGGCCATGTCAAGGATATAACAATATAACAAGGTAGGTATATCTCAAACGTTGGTACATTTTAAGCAGTAACCATCTTGTGACATGCTGGCTAGACATTGCTTAGGTAGGGCTACTGGAGCCGGGCATATCGCTGTCGGCTGACATAGGTCTGTGGGTGCAGTAGGCAGGACAGACAATACCGTTGCGGTGCAGAGCAAAGGGTACTTTGTCTTTAGCGGCAAGGATTTAACTTAAGGCTGCGGTCTCTTGTGATGTGTAAAGTTGGGCTGTGACTGAAAGTTAATATGTTGGACATGGAGACACTGCAGTCTAGCTCAATGTACAGTGACAGGGATCTGCAGGCATTTGCAGGCATCTCGGGTACTCATCTGAGTGGCGGTTGAGCTTCTCCTCCCTGGCTGGGGCCATCGTCAGGTGCAACACTTGTAGGCTTGATGTAGCATGGGGAGGGTGCCTGGTGAAGGCTCCGTGCGGTATACGCTAATGGCTCCCCCAGTTGCAGACCGAGGATTCAGGAGCTTTTCCAGCCCCTGGCTGTGGTAAGAGGTGACATTGTCCCTGTATTTGCCCTGTGCCAGCCTGTCGTGCTCCTCCGCAATCAGTTCAGTCATGACGGCAGATTGCGCACATGGCTTGCATGCGGCGGCCATCTTGAGGGGTGCTGCTTGGTGAGTGATCTGCTGCAGGATGGTTGTTGTAGGCCCATAGTGGTGTGTTAGTGGCCGCCTGTGTAGACCGGGATGACCCCCCCCGGTCCAGACGCCGGCCGGAGACCTGGGAGAGCGACCATCTCGTCCTGGCTCAAGCCCCTACTCGCTACGGGTCCCTGTCGGGCCACTGTTGGTTCCAGGCAAGGTCTTAAAAGGTATCCTCGCGTACCCCGGCAGTTGGGGATCAAGTTGGTCACCGTCGTGGTTTTTAAGTTAGATTTAGCCTGCAGTTAGCGCCGATTTTCCGGCCCCGAAGCGGGAGCTCAGACAAGGCACGTCTGATCCCTTCGGCGGTCAGGCCCCGCCCCCAGATATACTCATTTTATTCATAAAACATGACAATGTAATGAATTAGAAATCAAATTTGGAAACTATTAAGTCAGCTATAACTCAGCTGTAGTCACAGCTTGATTACTTTAGGCAAAATTTTCACTGTAGTGAAAACCCAATGTTTATCACTATCTAAGATTTAGTAGATTTATCAGATTAATATGTACTGTGAGGGGGAAAAGTATTTGATCCTCTGCTGATTTTTAATGTTTGTCCACTGACAGAGAAATGATCAGTCTATCATTTTAATGGTAGGTGTATTTTAACAGTGAGAGACAGAATAACAAAAAAATAAAATCCAGAAAAACACGTAAAAAAAAAAAAACAGTGAGGAATCAGCCCAGAACTACACGGGAGGATCTTGTTAATGATCTCAATGCAGCTGGGACCCTAGTCACCAAGAAAACAATTGGTAATACACTATGCAGTGAACAACTGAAATCCTGAAGCACCCGCAAGGTCCCCCTGCTCAAGAAAGGACATGTACAGGCCCATCTGAAGTTTGCCATTGAACATCTGAATGCTTCAGAGGAGAACTGGGTGAAAGTGAGGTGGTCAGATGAGACCCAAATTGAGCTCTTTGGCATAAACTCCACTCGCCGTGTTTGGAGGAGGAGAAATGCTGCCTATGACCCGAAGAACATTCTGCCATTCTGCTAATGGGAAAGGACAACTGCACAGCATCCAAGGGACGATGGACGGGGCCATGTACTGTCAAATCTTGGGTGAGAGCCTCATTCCCTCAGCCAGGGCATTGAAAATGGGTCTTGGATGGGTATTCCAGCATGACAATGACCCAAAACACACAGCCAAGGCAACAAAGGAGTGGCTCAAGAAGAAGCACATTAAGGTCCTGGAGTGGCCTAGCCAGTCTCCAGACCTTAATCCCATAGAAAATCTGTGGAGGGAGCTGAAGGATCAAGTTATCAAACATCAGCCTCGAAACCTTAAAGACTTGGAGAGGATCTGCAAAGAGGAGTGGGATAAGATCCCTCCTGAGATGTGTGCAAACCTGGCCAACTACAAGAAACGTCTGACCTCTGTGATTGCCAACAAGGGTTTTGCCACCAAGTACTAAGTCGAAGGGCTCAAATATTTATTTCACTCATTGACATGCAAATGAATATATAACTTTTTTGACATGCGTTTTTCTGGATTTATTTTTCTGGATTTATTCTGTCTCTCAGTGTTAAAATACATCTACCATTAAAATGATAGACTGATAGACTGATCATTTCTTTGTCAGTGGGCAAACGTTCAAAATCAGCAGGGGATCAAATACTTTTTTCCCTCACTGTATGTTATGATAAAGAAATTAAAAATATATCCGATCAGTTACACCCCTACAGATCTCTGCATCATATTTAGCTTTTGTACCTTTTAGGGAGTGTTCCTCAAATAATTATAGTTAAGTGTTGGTGCATCTGTTTGAGTACATTTTGTCTGGGGTCATTCTGTGTTAGCTCTTTGTTAGTTGTTTTGTGTGCAAATTTGTAGCTGAGTAATACTAATGGCTTGGGGAGTCGCAGCCTAATTTGGTGGATCACGAATGACAGGCTGAAGAGGCTCTGGTTATAAAGTAATGTTATCTGTCTGCTGGGTAAAACCAGCAGCTGACAGTGGTGGTTTTGCTGGTTAATGGAAAATAAAGCTGTATAAGCTGTGGCCGTTGCCCTTACCCACTCACATGGTGTTGTGTTATTTATTTGTGGGAGGGGACAACGTGGGTATATATTACGGAGGTATCAGCAGTCATGAAGCCCTGACATGGGAATTATTTTCGTTACAGGATGAAAAACAGAACTAAACCAATGTTTTTCAGTGCAAATTGAATCTGACATGCATAATATGTTGCTGGAAGGGAAAGAGCAAACAAAATAATGTTGAAATAGACTATTATAAAATATGGGACTGTTAAGGCTTTTAAGTGCTGGAATGATCCACCTGGGGTTTGAAGAAGTAATCACAGGTCCCAGCACTAACAGAAACAAATAAACATACGAGCAAAAAAAGGAAACAGTAGCTGCCTTAATCTGGACGGATTTACCCATAATTTTAGCAATGATAAAACATTCATATATATATATACTATGAATAAAGGGATGAAAGAATGATTGAAAAATATATTAATATTTAGCAAGTGGTAACCAAATATTTTGGTTTGATCACGAATTAAACACATTTTTTCCACAGTCAGTAAACCTTTGTTTGTGGTACTCTACTGGTCCATAAATCTGCATTCTGGACTCTTTATCCATTGACATGCTAAATGTTGCTTAGTTTGAAAAGTGTCCACATTGTATGCTGTTGTAGATTGCAGTCTAGCGTGAGGTACATTTAAATTTAACCAAGAGCAGAATTGTTATCACTGTGACCAATTCCTGGTCTGTCCATATACCAGAAACAGAGAGATAATACATTACTAGGACACTCCTTTGATTTTCCGGGGACACTATTGCTATTATAACTTATTGGTTGTATATTTATGTTATGGTGTTCTTATTGTGATCGTTAAAGGGACACTCCAGACCCATAGAGCACTTGAGCTTGCTGCAATGCTTTTTGGGTGAAGATTGTGACTTCTTTCATTTTACAAAAAAGTAAAGATTTCAATATAAATTGGCACTTTTGTAAATAAACCTGGCTATACCATCCCCGGTTGTCAAGCAGACAGCATGTCCTGTTACTTCCTGGTTTTGTTAACTCAGTGGAGCTAAACTCAAGAGGCAGACAATTGCCAAATGAAGACTTCTCATTGAGCTGCATTGGGAAGTCTGTGATTGGACAGCCACAGAAAGGTCATTTTTATATATATCCCTATAAGAAAAATGTATAATTAAATGCATGCATGTTTTTATTGGAGGAATGTATACTAAACAGTGATTTTTATCTTTTTGGTTTTTTTTAGGCAATCGGTTTTATTTTGTGTTTAGAAAGGTCAGACAAGGTTACATAAAGTCACAATAAGCAGACATGTGCAATATGTTAAGACTTGACAGAACTGAGAACCAAACATGTAACAGAAGTACATATTGCCCAGAACACAAGTATACAGGTCAAGAATAGTGTAAATCAAGGTACAGAACTGTAATTATACAGAGGCGGCTCTCTAATTAGGCGGTCGCCTAAGGCCTCGTGCAGGCTGGGGCCTCGCTGCCGCCTTAACCACCTTAGGGCAGACTGTGTCAGGTTCTCAGTCAGTCACTGAGGGCCCGACACCAGGAGGGGGCCCAGTGGCTTACTCAGTATGCCGCCGGGTGCGAGCCCCCTCTGTGCCATCTGCCCGGGAGAAGAGAGCGCCTGTGGATTATGATCTGCAACTCCGTAATGTGCAGAGCTGCAGACCATGTGTTTTGCGAGATCTGGCCAAACATCACCCACCTCACACACACCATCACCCCCTCCCTCTCACCATCACCACCCCTCCCTCACACCATCCCCCCTTCCTCGCACGATCACCCACCTCCCTCTTACCATCACCCACCTCCCACACACAGTATTACACCCCTCCCACACACTGCCACCCTCCCTCATACACACTGTCACCCATTCACACACTGTCATGCCTCCCACACACTGTCCCCCACAACAATGTTGTGTCACCATAATCCCACACACTGTCAGCCTCCCCAGACACACTGTTAGCATTCCTTCACACTGTCACCTCCAACACATTGTCACCCCTCCCTACATTGTCATCACCCAAACACTCTCAGCCTCTTTATGCATCCACACTCACATTAACCACTCCTAATCATGTTAATCTCATCCCTCCAAATTTAAAAGAAATCCTTCAGCCAAAATACACATAAGGAATTTCAAGCAATATCGCTTTGTTTGATAATCAGATTGTTGCATTTTATTACTGTGTTTTCTGCCTGGCTGTGTTGAAATAAACCTTTAAATTAATTGTGGACACCAAAGAAATTCCAAGATTTCAAAACCAAGCAAGTAACATCGCCCAAGGGAGCCATTCATTTTAATGTAACTGGAACAGCTACTTCAAAGTAAGTATAATTTACAGCGTCTGTATATTACACCTCAATAGACACGTACATTAAGGCCTGGGCTATTAGGAAATCACTCATTTGCACATACTTGAATGTGGATTCCCGGTGGATTGTATTACAAAATACGTCTATCGTAGGTCACTCTGTGAGGGAATTCCAACAGAACCCAAAGGCCAGCCATTATGCAAATATTCGTCAGCATTAACATTTGTTTTAATGAACGACTTGCAGAAGTGTTACATTACATGATGTGTATTGTTTTTGTTTTAAGTGGTAAGATCAGCAATGGCAGTTTACAAATCATATACGGTAGCCACATTGGGGCTGTAAATCAGGAATGCATAGGCCAATGTGTCCTATCCGCCAGGTCTTCGTGTATTGGTATTGATGTCCCAAGCCCACCAAGACCTACATTATTTGTTACCATTGGCCATCTGGAATCTAAGAGAACTTGATCACCAAAATGGGTCAAAATTATCATTTTTCAGTAATATTATTATAATGATTATAAACATAGAATGAAAGATACATGGATGTTTTGCTAATAATGCTTTCTTTCTTTGTTGGTGTTGTAGTTTCCAGCAGCCTAACACACAGTAAAGCCTGCTATCCAATACGTGAAGAGAGGATGCATTGGGCATCTTTCTTTATACAGATGCCTTATTAGGCCTAGTAATTATCAGGACCTAATAAGACATCTTGGGTGGTATAAAGCACTGAAAGATGGCACGCTTGCAGGTGCATGGTTTATGGAATCTGGTTCAAATCTATCACAAAGGGTAAAAAGATAGAAGCATTCTACGACAGAACTTGGATCTCTATGGTAACCATAAGCTGGTTTACTGAAGTTATTAAAATAACTCTACTTTAACTTTATCTGCCCGGAGTTTTATTAGTTTGCACTTGAGCTCAGGCTTGAAGACAAAATGTTTATTCAGCATTGCACTGATCTGAATTTAACTCCATTTACAACACTGAATAAAAATGAAAACCATCACATATAACTATGTCAAAAGTGAATATATTTTTAAAACATATAATCAACAAAAAATTACAAAAAAGTTAATTTACTTACACTTTTATAAATGTTTCCTAAGTCCTAAAAAGGTGGTTTTCATTGGTTGCAGAACTGGTATCTGCGGCTAATGAAGATCCACCCATTTTTTGCCCAGCACTTACGTCTCAATCAGTGAGGGACATTGTCCAATCAAATGCTTTTCACAGAGGAGAATTGAACACAATCTCTAATACAAAGTATGTCATACAGCCGGGTGGCTTTATTGAGATGTAAGGATTTAAATAAATCAATTCACGCTTTAGGGCCATGTTAGTTAAAGTGTAATCTTTTTATGTCTCCATTAAAATGATGACTTGCTATATTAAGGTTATTATAGGCTGAAATTATCATCAAACTCAGTCGGATTGATTGGAGTTATATTCCACATAAACGGTTTGGCAAGTGGTTGCACTACCATGTCATTACATCAGATGTATATTATAACACCCAACAGCCTCAGTCAGCAGGGCAGATTACTTTTTTTCCCAGCTGCATAATCCTATCTATGTTGCCACGGTTAGTTATAGCTGAGCTAGCACATAGAGAAATGATGCAGGTTGTGCACTGCGTCTGAGGTTTGTGTAGCAGCTAAACAATCAACGGTCCAGGGAGGGGGTCCTACACAAAGACAAAAAAAATAAAAATCTATTCATCTCCTACCTGAAGCAGTATGATAAAGTTGTTATGGTGATTAGAGCGACTAATAGTTAAATTTTTTATTTTCAAGTGATGCTTTTTTTTTTGTTTGTTTTAAATGTTTATTAAAGTTTTAGCAATTTACATCACAATCCAGTCTAGTCTAGGCTCAGTGAGGGCAAACATTGCACTGGCAGATAGAGAGGCATGAACAATGTGGGAGATTTATCAAAGTTCTGTTCTAAAAACTGGTGCAAAAATGTAAAAGGGGAGGGGTCACCAAAGGAACATTCATGCTTGTTGCACTGGTTCTTGACTCATTTTAGTACTTTACGCCACTATTTGTTTTTATAAAGGATGCTCTCCATCTTTCTTTATACAGACAGGTGCAAAGGGAACTGCTTATAGCAATGATTGAAAACAATAGTTTTTTACAATCTTTATTTAGTAAGAGCTTTTAAGTTAATACAATTTCAATGGAGGACAACAATAGTACAATTAAAGAATAACAGGCTGCCCAGAGTCGGGTCAGCAATACAATATTTACCCAAAGTATCGTTATCATGCATTTATGAGGAAACAAACCGCACAGTCGCGGTGTGCTATTAGAATACGAGAAGCAATTACAAAAAGTGTCGCTTTAACCATCATGTGCGGAGATGGATCCTCAAACTCATGAGACCAGTCAGCATTTGGTGTGCTATGCGGTGCAATCGGACAATGAGCTTATAACAATGATTGACTTGGAACCAGGTGGGAGGCACTCCGGTCCAAGAGAGGCAAACACATTGTAGTTTTATATATTTTATGATGTATTTGTTGTTCAAACCTCACAAACACATATTTGTTATATATAAGAAATAGGTAAATATAAGATAAACAATGCTGGGGATTGACAGCCCATCTTTAAAGAATTTATTGCCCCCGTGACACATGTCACTTTCAAAATAAGTCAGAAGATTCAGTGCTGAGGGAAAATGTTTTTAAAGGACTAGTTTTAGTCCAGTACCGTCATCTCATTTGGGTCATAGGGAGAAGGAGCAGAATGCTAATTTATGAGTCACCAAGTGTAGTTGTGGTTGAGTTTGTAAGGATGTCATAAATAGATTATATACACTATAACATACTGCTGGAGTGAAATCTAGAGCTTTAACCCCTTAAGGACACATGACGTGTCTGACATGTCATGATTCCCTTTTATTCCAGAAGTTTGGTCCTTAAGGGGTTAAATAACACTCAAAACACAATAACAACTACAGTCACCTGTAGTGGTTATAGTGCCATGAGCGCCTTGATACCTTCCTAAGTTAGGTAGTGAAGCCATTTCAGAACAATTTGTCAACTTATCTTGGGTCAAACTAGGAGCTCACTGCTGCCTTCTCTCCAGCTCAAAGTTCCTGCCTGGAGCTAAGCAGACAATGCGCATGCGTTTAGCTCAGTGCAACTATTGGAAACTCTTGCACGCAGCTTCCAGCTACACAGGCAGAACTCAGGTAAGTTCTCAAATGTTTTCAAATAGCCATGCCCACCATTGATTGGTCCTTATTTTCTCATAGTTTTATAAAACCAAAATGAGCTAGATTTAGAGCAAAGGAAGAAACCGCCGATGAATACAAAATAAAGATTTAATCAAAATTCTAAAATGGTTCTTATTTAGATTCACCCCATTTTTTTTTTTTTAAATAAAACAAATTTATTCAAATCAGCAAAGGCTGAATCTCTTCTTGAGATATCTTGTAAACTGATTTATTCTAGAGGCAATTTTCATTTAATAAAATCATTAGAGATTCAGCTGCAAAAAAAAAAAAAAAAAACCCTTCAAAAGTAACTCAACAAACATGACAGCTTACCAAGTGACATACATGTCAGATAAAGATACAAGCCCAGAGTTCAAATAAAGATATTTAAATACATATGTTATGCACAGAGGACCAACCCTTCAGGTAAAGAGTGACGGAGACAGTAGTTACCCACATCAATCAAAAAACAAACAACAAACAAACCAAGGTAGCATAATATGTTTACCAAAAAGATAAATGCACTAAAAAAAGACACGGCAAATCATATTTCCTGACTTGCGTTTGTCACAACAACACATATACAAGTTATAATTTCTGCCACTTCATTGTGGAGATGAATTGAAGAAAAAGATCTAATTTCTGTCTTAGATGACACCTTACTGACTTCTTGTGAAATATGATGGACCGAAAAGAAAATACAAACCTTGCTTGAAAGAAAAGAAACATAGGTTGTGAGTTTTCAGGTGTAGAAAAGTATATTTCTCAAAATTAGAGTAGATTTTTATACGGTTTCCGGTTTCTTTGATAAAAACAAAAATCTTTCAAAATTATTTACATCTTAATTGTAGAGCATTAAAAATGACCGAAACACATATACAATGAAATGTTCTGTTTGGTATTGTGTATAATAGTTACCTTTCTCTCAAGAACCCAAGGGAAAGGTAAGGAAGCAGAGGGAAGGAGAATGGTATCATATATAGCAAATATGGAATGGGATTTGAGATTGTGGGATTCAAAAATAACATCTTCACTTATGTGCCTCTTAACCAGCCCCTCTCCCCGTCCATTATTGGTCCCCTCCCTTCCCTGTCCCTTAGTGTTCTTCTGACAGTCACACACACTCAATGACAAACACAGAGACTCACTGATCTGACACACACACACACTGATAGTCACACACAGACTCAATGACAAAGATACTCTCACTGATTTGACAGACACTCACAAACACACACTGACAGACACACACATACACTGACACACTCACATGCAACACTCATACAATCACTCACAGACACACATACACTCACTCACGCACACACACAGTCACTCACAGACACACAGTCACTCACAGACACACATACACTCACTCACGCACACACTCACTCACACAGAGACACATACTCACAGACACTCACACACTCACTCATACACAGACACTCACACAGACACTCACACACAGACACTCACACACAGACACACACACAGACACTCACACACAGACACACAGAGACACATACACACTCACAGACACACAGACACACAGACACTCACTCACACACACTCACACACACAGACACTCACACACACAGACACACAGACACACAGACACTCTCACAGAGACACATACTCACTCACTCACTCACAGACACATACACACAGACACTCACACACACACTCTAACACAGACACTCACACACACAGACAGACACTCTCACACACACACACACACTCACAGACACACAGACACACTCACTCACAGACACACAGACACTCACACAGAGACACATACTCACTCACAGACACACTCACTCACAGACACACAGACACTCACACAGAGACACATACTCACTCACAGACACATACACACAGACACTCACTCACACACACTCACACAGACACTCACACACTCACTCACAGACACTCACACACTCTAACACAGACACTCTCACACACAGACACATCACATACATTCACAAATTATTTTAATAAATAAATAATATCCACCCAGCCTCCCTACCTGGAGAGCTGGTGTGGATCATTCCCTGGGGTCCAGTGGGGCTGCTGGTTGGCATGCGGCAGTCCTGTGATCAGGCGCTGCGAGGGAGCTCTAACCTCTCTGCTCTGCTCCCTCGTGGGCTGCCTGTCTGCTGATACCGCGGGAGCCGGAATATGACGTGCCGGAATATGACGTCATATTCCGGCTCCCGCGGCATCACTAGACAGCGCGCGAGGGAGCAGAGCAGAGAGGTTAGAGCTCCCTCGCAGCGCCTGATCGCAGGACTGCCGCGCCAGGGGCGGAGATGGTGGCTGGCAGGAGGGAGAGCTTCCCTCCTGCCGGTCACTGAAATCTTGCGCCCCCGGAGCCGGTGCGCCCTAAGGCGGCCGCCTGTGCCTCCTTATGGACGCGCCGGCCCTGAGTAAGCTTTCTATTTGAGCTAAGTCCAGCAGTTTAAGGCTTAGCTCACTGACAGCCAGCAATCAGCTTACATTCTCAGCCAATGAGCTAGCCTTGCACTACAGAGATTAGCACAGGAGTGATATTGGAAGATCCCAAGCAGAAATGTCTGCTTAATACATAACTAGTGAAGGCCTTCAGCCGTGTCCAGTAGACCCCTAAAACAGTTTGACTACATACAATGGGGGCTGCTGGGGTCCTCCAAGGAAATCCCTTTGAATTCCCAGCAATTCTCACTATAGTGAACAACCCTGTTAATGTAACTATGAAATCATAATGCAAATACGTAAACACATTTTTCAATCAGTGTTGCCATACATTATTAACTGTGTATACCCAACCCTCCTTACTTCTTCCACAACAGTGATGTCACAAATGATGTTCTTGAATCGTGCACTGTAGATGTTTGAACTCTGTAATCCATTGTGATTGGATGACTATAATGCCAGCCAAACACAATTCACGAGAAAGTTGTCCGAAACTGACTGGGGTCTAAAAATACTCGTGCCATCTGGAAAACTCATTCTGTCTGGATTCCCCATCAGATTTGATTATTTTTTTACAGCTAAATGTATTTAATTATTTGCAATCAGGTTTTATAATGTAATAGTTAGTTAAAGGGACACTGTAGGCACCCAGCTAATTGAAGTGGTCTGGGTGCCAACTTCCATCACCCATAACCCTGCAAGTGTAATTATTGCAGTTTTTATAAACTGCAATAATTACCTTGCAGGGTTAAGTCCTCCTCTACTGGCTGTCTACCAGACAGCCACTAGAGGGACTTCTGGCTTCTTAGACAACTTTTGGTTGTCTAAATGAAGCTGGACGTCCTCACGTTCTGCATGAGGACCTCCAGCATCGCCGGATTTCCCATAGGAAAGCATTGAATGAGGCTTTCCTATGTGGAGGGGTTTTAACCCCTTCAGCGACATGGGATGAGGGGCGGGAGAGAGGGGGCACTTCAGGATCCTCTAGTGCCAGGAAAATGTTTTTTTTTTTCTTGGCACTGGAGAATCCCTTTAAGGATTTAAAAGCTAAGTATCAGGTGCAGATAATGTTAGTGTTTATATTTTGGGACCTGAGGGCAAACCTCAGGTCCCAAAATAAAGAGGGGCACTTTAATTTTAGGGGTATGAGTGGGAGTGTTGTTAGGGTGAGGGCTGACTTGAGATGTATCTTTACACAGACTTATTTCTAAACCCATTTATTGTAGTTTAACCCCTTAAGGACCAAACTTCTGGAATAAAAGGGAATCATGACGTGTCACACACGTCATGTGTCCTTAAAGCGGCACTGTCATGCCGAACTTACCTTTCCTCAATCTCTTCCTCTTCTCCCCCTCTCTCAGGATCTGTTATTCTTTTCTTCCTGTCTTCTTTAGTTTTCTTTAAAATCATAAGACAAAGTAGGGACTCTGTCTTATGGAGGATTCCTCCGCTTGACCAGCTCTGACCAGCGGAGGAGCAAAGTGTGCTTCATTTCCGCTGGTCAGAGCAATTTTCCCATGATCCCTAGCTTTCCTCCCAGTTCCCACAATGCTTCCTGTCAGTATTGCCGAAAGTCCTGTCACTTAGACAGAACGCCGGCAAAACTGCCGAATTGCATCCTAACAGAATGAGCACTGTTTCTCCATTGGTGTTAGGATGCAATTCGGTACTTTGTTCGGATCGGAATTTCATTCTGATGAATGAAACCCCGATCCTATTCATTGCTGTGGCTGCATCTTGCAGCCGCTTAGTAGATAACTCCCTAATTCCCACGGTATCAGGGAGCTATCTACTAAAAGGCTGAAAGACCTAAACTGGTCTTTCAGCCAACTTTACTAATACTAAGTAAAAATGAATAGTAAATAATATGCCCCTACTCGCTATACCGCGAGTAGGGGCATGTCTAGTAAGCAGTGAGCAGCCTGTGGCTGCTCACTGTAAAAAAAAAAAAAATATTGCCCCCCACCCCTAAACGACGGGTGGGGGCTGTAAAGTAAAATAAGGGAGGGAGACCTATTGTCCCCCCCCCCCGGCCCCCACCCCTGAGCGGTGGGTGGGGGCCATAAAGATAATGAGGGGGGGGACCTACTGTCCTCCCCCCCCCCGGCCCCCACCCCTGGGCGGCGGGTGGGGGCCATAATGGTAATAAGAGGGGGGGACCTACTGTCCTCCCCCCCCGGCCCCCACCCCTGGGCGGCAGGTGGGGGCCATAATAGTAGTAGGGGGGGGGGACCTACTGTCCTCCCCCCGGCCCCCCACCCCTGGCCGGCGGGTGGGGGCCATAATGGTAATAAGAGGGGGGGGGGAACCTACTGTCCTCCCCCCCCCGGCCCCCACCCCTGGGGGTCGGGTGGAGGCCATAACAGTAGTAGGGGGGGGACCTACTGTCCTACCCCCCCCCGGCCCCCACCCCTGGGCGGCGGGTGGGGGCCATAATAGTAGTAGGGGGGGGGGACCTACTGTCCTCCCCCCCGGCCCCCACCCCTGGCCGGCGGGTGGGGGCCATAATGGTAATAAGAGGGGGGGGGACCTACTGTCCTCCCCCCCCCGGCCCCCACCCCTGGGGGTCGGGTGGAGGCCATAACAGTAGTAGGGGGGGGGGACCTACTGTCCTACCCCCCCGGCCCCCACCCCTGGGCGGCGGGTGGGGGCCATAATAGTAGTAGGGGGGGGGACCTACTGTCCTCCCCCCCGGCCCCCACCCCTGGCCGGCGGGTGGGGGCCATAATGGTAATAAGAGGGGGGGGGGACCTACTGTCCTCCCCCCCCCCCGGCCCCCACCCCTGGGGGTCGGGTGGAGGCCATAACAGTAGTAGGGGGGGGGACCTACTGTCCTACCCCCCCCCGGCCCCCACCCCTGGGCGGCGGGTGGGGGCCATAATAGTAGTAGGAGGGGGGGACCGACTGTCCTCCACCCCGGCCCCCACCCCTGGCCGGCGGGTGGGGGCCATAATGGTAATAAGAGGGGGGGGGATCTACTGTCCTCCCCCCCCCCGGCCCCCACCCCTGGGGGTCGGGTGGAGGCCATAACAGTAGTAGGGGGGGGGGGGACCTACTGTCCTACCCCCCGGCCCCCACCCCTGGGCGGCGGGTGGGGGCCATAATAGTAGTAGGGGGGGGGGACCTACTGTCCTCCCCCCCGGCCCCCACCCCTGGCCGGCGGGTGGGGGCCATAATGGTAATAAGAGGGGGGGGGGACCTACTGTCCTCCCCCCCCCCGGCCCCCACCCCTGGGCGGCGGGTGGGGGCCATAATAGTAATAAGGGGGGGGGGACCTACTGTCCTCCAGCCCCCGGCCCCCACCCCTGGGCGGCGGGTGGGGGCCCTAATGATAAAAGGGGGGGGGACCTACTGTCCTCCCCCCCGGCCCCCACCCCTGGGCGGCGGGTGGGGGCCATCATAGTAATAAGGAGGGGGGGGGGCTACTGTCCCCCCCCCCCGCCCCCACCCCTGGGCGGCGGGTGGGGGCACTAAGTAAATTCCCCCCCCCCATCAAGGTGACTAGGGGTGCCCAAGCCCCTAGTCACCCACCCCCCACCCAAATAAAAAATGCCCCTACCTACCCCCCTCACCCTAAAAAATAGTGAGGGGGGAATAAAATTGCTAACCTGTAAAGTAAAATTAAACTTACCATTCGACGTCTTCTTTTTTCTAAAATCTTCATTTTTCAGCCCCAAAAAAGGCCAAATAAAAAACCATCAAAAGCTGTCGAACTAAAAATAAAATAAAAAACCCGAGCGCAAAAAAAAAAAACCCGACGAAAAAGAAAAAACCCGAGCGCACATAAAAATAATCCATCTTCACCCATGGAGGGCTCCGCGCAGACTGAGCTCCGCAGGGCGGGGCAAGGCTTATAAAGCCTTGCCCTGCCCTGCAATTAGCCTAAGAACACTCTGATTGGTGGGTTTAAGCCAATCAGAGTGCTCTTTGTAATTTTACAAGCGTGGGAAAGTTCTTTGGAATTTTCCCACGCTTGTAAAATGACACAGAGCACTTTGATTGGATGGCTTGAAATCCATCCAATCACAGTGCTCTGTGTCATTTTACAAGCGTGGGAAAGTTCTTTGGAATTTTCCCACGCTTGTAAAATGACACAGAGCACTGTGATTGAATGGATTTCAAGCCATCCAATCACAGTGCTCTGTGTCATTTTACAAGCGTGGGAAAGTTCTTTGGAATTTTCCCACGCTTGTAAAATGACACAGAGCACTGTGATTGGATGGATTTCAAGCCATCCAATCACAGTGCTCTGTGTCATTTTACAAGCGTGGGAAAGTTCTTTGGAATTTTCCCACGCTTGTAAAATGACACAGAGCACTGTGATTGGATGGATTTCAAGCCATCCAATCACAGTGCTCTGTGTCATTTTACAAGCGTGGGAAAGTTTTTTGGAATTTTCCCACGCTTGTAAAATGACACAGAGCACTGTGATTGGATGGATTTCAAGCCATCCAATCACAGTGCTCTGTGTCATTTTACAAGCGTGGGAAAGTTTTTTGGAATTTTCCCACGCTTGTAAAATGACACAGAGCACTGTGATTGGATGGATTTCAAGCCATCCAATCACAGTGCTCTGTGTCATTTTACAAGCGTGGGAAAATTCCAAAGAACTTTCCCACGCTTGTAAAATGACAAAGAGCACTCTGATTGGCTTAAACCCACCAATCAGAGTGTTCTTAGGCTAATTGCAGGGCGGGGCAAGGCTTTATAAGCCTTGCCCCGCCCTGCGGAGCTCAGTCTGCGCGGAGCCCTCCATGGGTGAAGATGGATTATTTTTATGTGCGCTCGGGTTTTTTCTTTTTCGTCGGGTTTTTTTTTTTTTTGCGCTCGGGTTTTTTATTTTATTTTTAGTTCGACGGCTTTTGATGGTTTTTTATTTGGCCTTTTTTGGGGCTGAAAAATGAAGATTTTAGAAAAAAGAAGACGTCGAATGGTAAGTTTAATTTTACTTTACAGGTTAGCAATTTTATCCCCCCCTCACTATTTTTTAGGGTGAGGGGGGTAGGTAGGGGCATTTTTTATTTGGGTGGGGGGTGGGTGACTAGGGGCTTGGGCACCCCTAGTCACCTTGATGGGGGGGGGTTATTTACTTAGTGCCCCCACCCGCCGCCCAGGGGTGGGGGCGGGGGGAGGACAGTAGGTCCCCCCCCATTATCGTTATGGCCCCCACCCGCCGCCCAGGGGTGGGGGCCGGGGGGGAGGACAGTAGGTCCCCCCCCCCTTTTACCATTAGGGCCCCCACCCGCCGCCCAGGGGTGGGGGCCGGGGGCTGGAGGACAGTAGGTCCCCCCCCCTACTACTATTATGGCCCCCACCCGCCGCCCAGGGGTGGGGGCCGGGGGGGGGGAGGACAGTAGGTCCCCCCCCCCCTTATTACTATTATGGCCCCCACCCGCCGCCCAGGGGTGGGGGCCGGGGGGGGGAGGACAGTAGGTCCCCCCCCCTTATTACTATTATGGCCCCCACCCGCCGCCCAGGGGTGGGGGCCGGGGGGGAGGACAGTAGGTCCCCCCCCCCTACTACTATTATGGCCCCCACCCGCCGCCCAGGGGTGGGGGCCGGGGGGGGGAGGACAGTAGGTCCCCCCCCCACCTATTAATATTATGGCCCCCACCCGCCGCCCAGGGGTGGGGGCCGGGGGGTGGAGGACAGTAGGTCCCCCCCCCCCTTATTACTCTTATGGCCCCCACCCGCCGCCCAGGGGTGGGGGCCTGAGGGGAGGACAGTAGGTCCCCCCTCATTCCCATTATGGCCCCCACCCGCCGTCCAGGGGTGGGGGCCGGCGGGGGAGGACAGTAGGCCCCCGTCCCCCCCCTTATTACCCTTTCTTTTTTCTTTTTTTTTACAGTGAGCAGCCACAGGCTGCTCACTGTTTAGTGGACATGCCCCTACTCGCGGTATAGCGAGTAGGGGCATTGGGGAGATTTTAATCTCCCTTGTGCTATTATGGGGGTCATATTGACCCCCATAGAGTGAGGAGGGGACCTGGGGGCTTATGAAGTGGTGGGGAGCACTGCTCCCTGCCGCTTCTGTCTTTACATATTGCAAGGAGGGAGCTGCACGCCGGTAGCTCCCTCCTTGTAATAATCCGAACAAACAAACGAACACTGATACTCAGTGTTAGTTTGTTCGTCTGATTTTTTCTATTCATTCATTCGTCTGTCTGATGAATGAATGAATAGGTGAAATTCCCGTTCGCATGTCCAGATGTTTCACTGGGCATGTGCGGGAATCTCAGGGCTATCTAGTGTGGGTAGATGACGTGTCCCACAGGGACTTCACCTACCCACACAAAGATGGTGGCGCCCTGAATATAGATCGGGGCAGAAAATAAAGATTAAAAAATAGGTAATGTGGGGGGCATAGGGGCATTTGGGGGTGACTAGGGGTCGATTGGATGTAGTTGAGGCGGGAGGAGGGTTAAAAAAAAAACGGAATTCGGCATGACAGTGCCGCTTTAAGGGGTTAAAGACACATTACTGTGAGTATTATCGCTGTGAAGCTCTGTTATACACTCAGACCCACCAGCAATATAGAGCTCCTATAAAAGAGGGACATCAGGATAAAAATGAGGGACAGAGGGATTTGGACTCAAAATAGAGACTGTCCCTCCTAATTAGGGACACTTGGCAGGTATGTAAGGAACATATGATTATATATAGATTAGGTGGCCAGAGGAACTCCCAGATAAGCTGTGTCTTTTTTCACTTACAAACAGGGCTAAACATGCCCGTTTTTGTATTGGTGGAGTGTACAGTAATAGTGCGTTTTATATACAGAAGACAAAGTTTATTACCTCTTTAATAATTAAAATAATAGTATGGAAAAAATATCTGATTCACTGCTAGAATTCTCATCTCTCATGCAGAACGCCTCACCTCTGGCCAATGTAAACGTGATGTTAAAGCTAACACGGTAAAGCAATTCAAGAATACATTATATGGGAATAAAGTCACCTGCAAGAACTACGAGAGAAAAAATATCTTGAGAGTTGAAAATCTGTAGAAAAGCAAAGATAATGGTTGTTTTAGGCCGGGGCACAACTAGGGCTAATTTCCATGCTTGTCACAATCATTCAGCGACAAGACGGTTGTAATGGCACCCCGGGCATAAAAGGGGGTTAAAAGCCGTTTAGTAGATCTTCACAAAATCCTCCCCTCTGCCTGTGATACAATTACCTTACACAATGGGTAATGTAATTATCACAGGCTGAGAAATACAGTTTTTCCACATTATTCATAAAAGTATGCATCACATTCACATACATTTTCAGAATTGGCCCAGTGGTTCAAAAGATAGATCGTAGTCGTTTGTTACCAAATGAAGCATGGCTTTTCTGCCCAAAACCAGTTCCACAGAGTCTTCTATCCTGGAGATAATTGGGAAGTAATCCAATTATCTCCAAGGACAGAGGCAAAACTCCATTGAACACATGGCAGCAAAATACAATAAAATACATAAAAATATATAACTGTGCAGCCATTGCATAAAACAGGTACATTCATATACATATCCCCAGATAGCTCAGATCTGAGCACACATTATAACTTAATGGCGCTCAGATCACACACATACAGTTCAATTGCCATGGAGCTAAAGTCTTTCCCATAGTCTTTCATTATACGAATGGGCTCCATGGCATAGCTATCTGGGGTATCACCGCTCAAACAGGGCAAGCACCGAATGACCCGGCTTTCGTGTCTTTGCAGGGGAAAATCAAGCGTTTCAACATGGGGCCATAGTCTAAAGGCAGCAGGCAGGGAACCAGGCTCCTCCAATGCACAGTGGCGAGATTGGTCTCGTCACAACGGTAATCACTAAAATGACTGTTACTACCAGTGATTACCGCTAGCTTCAATGAAAAATAATGTTTAACAACTGCAAAATAACAGCTGATCTACATGTAGAGGTATGTGTTAATCTATTCCGTAGTTGTAAATTGTAAGTAGAAAAGATGAGTTGACAACTGCAAATTCTCAATATAGTCTAAATTAAAAACATTTATTCTATGTATAAGTACATTTAATCACTGAAGTCTATGTATAACCATAATAAGGTTTTCAATATATACCTGTGTAATTTGGTAAGTCAGGTGTATGCAAACACCAAGGCCAATATGGTCAGCTGGCACGCTGCGAGCAGTGGGCTGTGGGGCACTCTATCCCAAAATCTATTTTCAGAGACATGTCCCATGTTGTGCATGCCCCCTATCTATCTAGATGAGAGTCAGCCAGGAGCAGAAACATCGCAATAATCGAGATAAGGGAATATGACACTATAATATTCCCTGTGTATCCCTATCACTGTGCTAACTGAGGAGACGAGTCAGGAAGAGCACACAGCAGCAGGGAAGAGGGGACAGGGAAGCTGCACAAAAAAAGAGCTGGGTTGGCAGACCGCTGTCTGCTCTCCTTACTTGCTTGCAGCCGCCGGCCCGGCCCTGAAACAATTACTAGTTAGCAAGACAGTATTCTTTTTTTATAGTGTGCCTTTGTGTGTCTGTCTATGTCTGGGTGTGCTGGTGAGTGTTTGTATGCATGTAAACTCAAGAGGCAGCAATTGCCCAGTGCTCCTGCCTTGAGCTGCATTTGGAAGTCTGTGATTGGACAGACACTGTGTGCCTATCTGTACCTGTCTGTCTGTGCCTGTTTGTATCTCTGTGTGCCTATCTGTACCTGTCTGTCTATGCCTCTTTGTATCTCTGCGTGCCTATCTGTACCTGTCTGTCTGTGCCTGTGTTTACCAATATGTGCCTGTCTGTTTCTGTCACTGTCTGTGTTCCAATCTGTACCTGTCCCAGTCTGTATGTGTGCATCTGTAAGTTACAGTAAGTGTATTAAGAGGTGTGTTAAGGGGTGGAGATACAGAGGTAGGGCTTTAGGAAGAGGTTTAAAGGGACACAATTCTGATTAAAAGAGCCATTTAACAGCGAGACACGCCTCGGACAGGAGAATTCCTCGCTATATGATTTTTTTCATACTTTGTTTTCATTTGTTTGTTTTAATAAATTGATGTTATTCTTTTCTGCTTCCATCTGTCATCTGGATCCTTACTGCTGCCTGCTCCTCTTAAAGGGGGTATATCACCCTACACTGGTATCCTGCATTTAATCTTAAGGCTCTTTACAGGTGAGCTTTATTAGATACTTATCTCACTAAAATGTGGTTAATATAGCATTCTTTGTTTTTCAGTGCATAAAAGTATGAACAAAAGAACTTGCAATGCCACGACAGCATAGACAAGTCATTCAATGACATACATAGTAATATAAAGCATGGCATGTATAAACGTTGCGCATTTTTTATAAAAAGTAAGTAATAGTAACAAGCGAGTCAGTAGTGTATAGCTGTTAGGCAAACTACCAATTTGCTTTGGTATGTTGGGCTTTCTAACAGTAAAATTTGTCAAAGCTTGCAACAATAAATGCCTAGAACAGTCTGCTTCAATTTTAAATCATAAAGACACCAAAACAGGCTAGGCACATGTCTGAGCATATGTCGTAATCTAACTATCTAGGTAAGGAACTTCAGACCGGAGAATGCTAAAAAGGTATGATCATGGATAGACTTTCTAGATGAACAGTAAGTATGCTATCAAACTCGCAGATATTATAACAGGACTATAAAAACATTCATTATACACAAACTACACAAACACACACAGCATTTACTATACACACACACTACATAAACACACACTGCATCCATTATACACACACTACACAAACACACACGGCATTTACTATACACACACACTACATAAACACACACTGCATCCATTATACAAACACTACACAAACACACACGACCTTCACTATACACACACGGCATTTACTATACACACACACTACATAAACACACACTGCATCCATTATACAAACACTACACAAACACACACGACCTTCACTATACACACACAGCATTTACTATACACACACACTACACAAACACACACTGCATCCACTATACACACACTACACAAACACACACGGCATTAACTATATACACACACTACACAAACACACACTGCATTAATTATATACACACTTCACAAACACACTGCACTCATTATACAGGTGATACTCGAAAAATTAGAATATCGTGCGTTCGTTTATTTCAGTAATGCAACGTAAAAGGGGAAACTAATATATGAGATAGACGCATTACATGCAAAGCAAGATAGTTCAAGCCGTCATTTGTCATAAGTGCGATGATTATGGCTTACAGCTCATGAAAACCCCAAATCCACTTATGCTTCCTCTTCTATTCCTCTTATGCTTCCTCTCCCCTAAACACTAGCAGCCATCCCTCTCTCACCCCTATTACTAGCAGCCATCCCTCACTCACCCCTATCACTAGCAGCCATCCTCCTCCGCCCTATCATTAGCAGCCATCCCCTTCTTCCCATCACTACCAGCCATCCTCCTCTCCCTATCATTAGCAGCCATCCCTTTCTCCCCATCACCAGCAGCCATCCCCTTCTCCCCCATCATTAGCAGCCATCCCCTTTTCCCTATCATTAGCAGCCATCCTCCTCTCCCCCATCACTAGCAGTCATCCCACAGACACAGAAAGGGGCTAAGGGGAGAAAAAAAAAACACACAAAAGGGGCTGATGAGGAAGTAAGAGAAACACAAAGGTTCTGGTGAGAAGAAAGAGATATACAAAAGGGCTAGATTGAAGTAAGTGATACACAAGGGGAGGTTGTAAGCAGGGGCGGACTGACCGGTCGGGCACTTCGGACATGGTCCGAGGGCCCGGCCGGGAGGGGGGCCCGCCATCAGGGGGCCCGGCCGCCCCTTTAAATGCTGCAGCCGCCTGAGCGCTCTCTTAAGAGCGCTCAGGCGGCTGCAGCTTCTCACCTCCCCTCCCCGTAGCGTGGCCGAGCTGCTCTGCGTCCGCGGTGCCGGCCGGAGTGATAGGAAGGTGCACACACACTGAGTGTGCACCTTCCTGTCAGTCCGGCCGGGTACAGGAAACAGAAACTCCTGTTCCGCGCGGAACAGGAGTTTCTGTTTCCTGTACCCGGCCGGACTGACAGGAAGGTGCACACTCAGTGTGTGTGCACCTTCCTATCACTCCGACCGGCACCGCGGACGCAGAGCAGCTCGGCCACGCTACGGGGAGGGGGTAAAAAGAGAGAGGGAGGGAGGGGGGGAGTTAAAAGAGAGAGGGGGGGTTAAAAGAGAGAGGGAGGGGGGGGGGTTGAGAGGGGGGGGTTAAAAGAGAGAGGGGGGGGGTTAAAAGAGAGAGGGGGGGGTTAAAAGAGAGAGGGGGGGGTTAAAAGAGAGAGGGGGGGGTTAAAAGAGAGAGGGAGGGGGGGTTAAAAGAGAGAGGGGGTTGTTAAAAGAGATGGGTTAAAAGAGAGAGGGAGGGGGGGTTAAAAGAGGGAGGGGGTTAAAAGAGAGAGGGGGTAAAAAGAGAGAGGGGAGTAGGGGGGTAAAAAGAGAGAGGGAGGGGGGTAAGAAGAGAGGGGGTAAGAAGAGAGGGGGAGGGGGTAAGAAGAGAGAGGGAGGGGGTAAGAGGAGGGAGGGGGGTAAGAAGAGAGGGGGTAAGAAGGGAGGGGGGAGTAAGAAGGGGGTAAGAAGAGGGGGAGGGGGGAGTAAAAGAGGAAGGGGGGAGTAAGAAGAGGGGGAGGGGAGAGTAAGAAGAGGGGGGAGGGGAGTAAGAAGAGAGGGGGGAGTAAAGGGGGTAAGAAGAGGGGAGGGGGGGAGTAAAAAGAGGAAGGGGGAGTAAGAAGAGGGGGGAGGGGGTAAGAAGAGCGGGGAGGGGGTAAGAAGAGGGGGGAGGGGGTAAGAAGAGGTGGGAGTAAGAAGAGGGGGAGGGGGGAGTAAGAAGAGGGGGAGAGTAAGAAGGGGGAGTAAGGAGAGGGGGAGGGGGGAGTAAGAAGAGGGGGAGAGTAAGAAGGTGGGTAAGAAGAGAGTGGGAGTAAGAAGGGGGTAAGAAGAGGGGGAGGGGGGAGTAAGAGGAGGGCAATTGCCACCTCCCCTGTCCTCAGGCACCGTGCGGGCAGCCGGCAGGGGAGGGAGGAAGAGAGGACCCGGGAGCTCAGCCTGCAGCTCCTCTGGGTCCTTCTTGCGCGAGCACAGATCGTTGCCGCGGTTACCACGGCAACGTTACGGCTCTTGCGAGAGTAAACTCTAGCCCTGGAGCTACGGGCTAGAGTTCACTCTCAACACTGTGACCACCAGGGATTCCTGGTGGTCGCAGTGGTGAGAGTGAACTTTAGCCCCATAAACACACTGCCCCCACACACCATACACATTCACACACTGCCCCCCATACACACACACTGCCCCCACATACACCATACACATTTACACACATTGCCTCACACACACATACACTGCCCACCCATACACACACAGACCCCCATACTAACATTGCCACACACATACACAGCCCCCTCGTACACACATTGCCCCACACACCCTACACATTCACACACTACACCCCCTCACACACACTGAATCTTTCACACACACTGCACCCCTTACACATTGCACCACTGCTCCTATACCCTACTACAGCCTCATATCCCAGCAGACCCCAGGTAAGTTGTCAAACTGTTCTTAAACGGTTTGACTACTTACTCTGGGAGGGGGGCCCGGCCCTCCTGGCACCATAACGACTACACAGAGTAGTAGTGGTTATTGTGCATGGATTATTTCTTTGAATAATCTACGAGTGCCCCAGTAGCCAGCAAGCCAGCCAACCCACAGGCCAGCCAGCCCACAGGCTGGCCAGTAGACAGCCAGCCAGCCTACAGGCCACCAGTTAGGCTTAAAGCCAGCAAACCCACAGCCTGCCAACCGCAGCCAGCAAGCCACAGCCTGCCAGCCAGCAAGCCACAGCAAGCAAGCCACAGCCTGCCAGCCGCAGCCAGCAAGCCCACAGCCTGCCAGCCGCAGCCAGCAAGCCCACAGCCTGCCAGCCGCAGCCAGCAAGCCCACAGCCTGCCGGCAGTAGCCAGCAAGCCCACAGCCTGCCAGCAAGCCCACAGCCTGCCAGCAAGCCCACAGCCTGCCAGCCGCAGCCAGTAAGCCCACAGCCTTCCAGCAAGCCCACAGCCTGCCAGCCGCAGCCAGCAAGCCCACAGCCTGCCGGCAGTAGCCAGTAAGCCCACAGCATGCCAGCAAGCCCACAGCCTGCCAGCCGCAGCCAGTAAGCCCACAGCCTTCCAGCAAGCCCACAGACTGCCAGCCAGCAACAGTAATTAAGGTAAGAGGAGCCAACTTGGCCTAGGTATCAGCTATGTTGTGTTGCTATATTGTGAATAGGAACCAGAGTGTTGGAGAGACCCCCCTCCTGGCCCCATTAGACTCCATTGTAGTCTCTAATGGGACCTGGAGGAAATTCTTTCTAACACACTCTCTAAAGGACACTGAGATAGCCTCTGCTAGAATGCTCCCCCCCCTCCATGGCCCATTAGCCCTCAATTGTAGTCTCTACTGGGGCCTGGAGGCGACTGTTTCCAGCAGGGACACTGAGATGGCCTCTGTTAGAAAGACCCCCTTCCAAGCCTATTAGACTTCATTGTAGTCTCTAATAGGGCCTGGAGGGGATTCTTTCTAACACACTCTCTAAAGGACACTGAGATAGCCTCTGCTAGAACGACCCCCCCCCATGGCCCATTAGCCCTCAATTGTAGTCTCTACTGGGGCCTTGAAGGGATTATTGCACTTTTGTTCCTTGTGTATAAAGATTGTGTAGGGTGTGGCTGGAGGCGGTGCATGGAGGCGGGACATGGGTGGCGCTTGCTGCGGAGTATGGGTGGGGCCTGTAAGGGGGCCCTTGATTTATTTTGCCCGGGGGCCCTGAGGGTTCTCAGTCCGCCCCTGGTTGTAAGATACACACAAGTTGGGGTACATACACTAGAGCGGGACTAAGACATACAAAGGGGCAAAAGTGGGTAAGACATTCAAGAGGGGGGCTACGAAACACACAGGTAAAGAAGCAGTTCTATTTTTTAGAGGGAGGTAGGGGGCGGCAAAATGTGTCTTCCCCTTTGTAGCCAAAAATCCTTGCACTGGCCCTGTCCTTATGAGTCAAAGGAGCAGCTGTCCCCTCCGGCTCAGTTGCAGTAGTGGCTACTAGGAGCTATGCTTCCCACACTCAATCTGTTTGCAAAAATAGCTAATGTGAGCTCAGGAGGCAACTTTGCTGCTGATAAACCAGGTATAATACCCCTGAAATTAGTCAAAATTAGGATTCTGTGGAGGAGCCACAGTTGCATGCAGCTGCCTCGGTCGGCTGTCAGGCCCCGCCCCCTATATACTTTTTTCTTGTTTTCTTTTGAGTGAACCTTTCTTGTGTAGCACAGTGCATACAATGGTTGAGTGATTTTACATAGTATATACTTACCGTTAAGAGCTTCACTTACATACTGGTGTTGGCTTTTTGTAATCAGGTCACACAGTATATGTTTTTTGTATATTCTGGTGTGGTGAAAGGAAAGAAACCACACACGTGTTGCAGAAGCTTATTATACATAACTGTTTATCATTTATTTGTAAGTGCCTTTTCCTCACAGATAGGTTCTTTTACCTTGCTCCTTAAAGGGACAATCAAAATACAAAAAAATAAAATAAAAATCACTATTTAGTATATATATCCTAAATGAAAACATGCATTTATTTACTCATGTACTTTGTCTTTGGGGGTAAATCTAAAAACAGTTTGCAATAGCTGCAGTTGTCTTGTCTACAGCCTTTGCAAGCTCTCCCCTTCTTTTTTTTTCTTCAAATTCTTTATTTTTGGAGTGACATTGGTATTTCTTCGTATAACACATCACAAGTTATATTACAAGTTCCCCTGTTTACAATGGTTTGTGTACAATTGGCACTGGAACATACCGCGTCCGCGGTTTAGATATAGTTTCTCAGGTTCGTTAGTGTTAGCTAATTGGTGTCACAGTTATACATTATATACATTGTACATGTAAATAATACAATGAGAAACGACAATAGTCATAAAAAGGGAACGACATAAAGAACAAAAACATATTAAATGTGCATGCTATAGAGGTGCCTAAGTAAACTTGATTAAACCATGTAGTATCCAGCCCGGAGGGACGAGCCACATAGCCCAGGCCTGTGCTCCGAGCGTGGGGTATCCACTCATGTATCATCAAACACTGCTCGTTGGCTGGATACTTAATGAGTAAGTCCTCTCGATGCTGCGGATGAGTAGACTTAGCCTGTTGTCCCTCATCTTCTCTAGTAGGAATTAACCGGGGGGGCGGGGGGGAGGGAGGATAGTTTGGGGGGGGGGGGTAGGAGCGGAGTCACATGGTGAGCATCGGAGCGCCGTGCAGGAGGTGTGTCACTTTTTACCAGTCAAGTGTGTTAGCGGTGGAAGGCAGTGTGTCAGTGGGGTGGTCCTAGTATGGTTTACTTATGAGCCCCAGTCGCCAGCCATCCACATTTCCCAGATTTTTTCGTATGATTTTATATTACCTCTCACTCGTGCTGTGAGGTCGTCCATAACCCGTATGTCCTTTATTTTAGAAATTAGTGCGGTCACCTGGGGGATTTCTGGTTTAAGCCAAGCCTGTGCCATGGTAAGTCTGGCTGCTAACGTGATTTTATGCAACAGTTTTTGTTGCTTCCTAGGCCAGTCGTCTAGAGTTCTCGAGAGTAAGAACACCCATGGGTCTACCGTTACGTGCCTGTGGAATACTTGTTGCAATAGGTTCCCTACATCTCTCCAGAAAGCCTGTGCTTTAGGGCATACCCACCACATATGGATGTAAGTCCCCTTATGCCCGCACCCTCTCCAGCATAGGTCGTCTGGGGTTTTTCCCATGCGGTATAGTTTTGCCGGGGTCGTATACCATCTCAGCATGGTCTTGTAGGCCTGCTCTTGTTGGGTGACGCATATCGAGATAGTTTTGTTCGCTTCCCAGATTTCCCTCCAATCTGTGCCCTCTAGTGTCTCATTGAGGTCAGTTTCCCACTGTGTGGTGTAGGGGAGGTTGCCCCAATCTGAGCTGTTTGTGCATAGGTGTGCGTAGAGGTTAGATATCAACCCCTTTGGGGGGTTTTCTCTGAGGCACATTCGCTCGAAACCTGTGAGTGCAGTGGTTGCTGCCGTTTTTGCTAAATTATGTTGTGCGAAATCACGAATTTGCATGTATCTAAAGAAGTCTGAGGGGCCTAACCTGGTCCTTTCTGTCAGCATGTCGAACGTCACCAATTGGTTCCCTTCATATAAGTGTAACGCCCTCTGTATCCCCGCCTCCTCTATGTTTTTAAAATCTTGGGCCCTCATACCCGGTAAGAAAGCTCTATTTCGAAACAGGGGCATCATTGGGGAGGGGGCCGAGGTTAGTTTGAATTTTAGGGCCGTGGAGTCCCATACCCGTAGGGAGTTCAGTATGGCTGGGCAGCCCATGCGCAGGATAGCCCTGTGTTCTCTCGGTACCCATATGTAGAATTGGGGCAAGTAGGCTCCCGTGAAGCCAGCTTCAAGGTCTGCCCATCTGCGGTTTCCCGGTGTTGAATGCCACAAGGCCACCTGTGCCAATTGAGCCGCTAGGTAGTAGTTGTAAAGATGGGGTAACCCCAAACCCCCTCCATCTTTGGGTCTGTATAGTATGTTGCGGGCCACTCTGTGTCGTTTGCGCTGCCATATAAAGTCTCCGATAGCCCTCTGCAAGGGGGCCAGGTCATTTTTAGTGACGGGGATGGGGAGGGCTTGGAAGAGGAAGAGGAGCCTGGGGAGTATATTCATTTTGATTGTGTGCACTCTCCCTATCCAGGATATGGGCTTATCAGTCCATTTGTCAAGGTCCGCGCCCAGGGTCTTGATAAGGGGGGTGTAGTTAGCTCCGTACAGCTTTCGGGGATCAGCCGTCAAATGTATCCCTATATACTTGATCGCGGTATGTGTTATGGGTATGTGGTGGTGATTCCTAATGTGCATCGTGTCGTTCGCCGTCATGGCTATTGGGAGGGCAGTGGATTTTGATAAGTTGACTTTATATCCTGAGAGGGCTCCGTATTCTGTTAGGTCTCTGTCTAGAGCCGTCATCGAAGTTCCTGGATTTGTAAGGGTGAGAAGGACATCGTCTGCATATCCTGAGACCTTATATGTTTGGTCGCCCACTGTGATTCCCTCTATGGCCTTGTTTGTTCTGATTGCTTGCAGCAAGGGTTCTAACGTGAGTACGAATAGGAGGGGCGATAGTGGGCAGCCTAAGCGTGTGCCGTTATGCAGGGTGATGGGGGATGTCTTGGCGCCGGGGATCCGTATGAGTGCCTTGACGTCGGTGTACATGGCTTGGATCGTTTTTATATATGTGTCTGGGAATTGGAGATGTCGTAAGAGTTCAAACAGGTATAACCAATTAACTCTGTCGAACGCCTTTTCGGCGTCTAGAGAGAGAACGAGCGTAGGGGTTTGTGAAGTCGTCTGTGTCCAAATAAGGTTGATGTTACGTCTGGTATTTTCGAACAGTTGGCGGTCGGGGATGAATCCTACTTGGTCGGGATGGACTAGTTTATGTATGTGTGGGGACAGTCTGTCTGCTAGTATCTTAGCTAATAGTTTTACGTTGTGGTTGATCAATGATATGGGCCTGTAATGTTCCGGGTATGATGCGTTCTTCCCCGGTTTAGGTATTAATACTATGTGGGCTGTTGACATATCTGGGTCGGGGCGTCCGCCCTGCATCAGGTGGTTAAACCATCCTAGCAGGTGGGGTATCAGTTCCTCCCTATACGTCTTGTAATAGCTGCCCTCATAGCCGTCTGGGCCCGGGGCTTTATGTCCTTTAAGTCGAGTGATGGCTCTATCTATTTCATCTGCTGTAAATTCTTCCCCTAGGGTTTCTATGAGTGAAGGGGTCAGTTTCAGGAGGTTGAGTTTATGTAGATATTGCCTAATCTCGTCCTGCATGTGTGGGGTCTTGTCTGCGTCTGTGGGTGTGTGGTTGTATAGAGTTTTATAGAATTCTGTGAATATTTGAGCTATGTCGGTGGGTGCTGTCTTTGTCTGACCTTCGCGGTCTCTAATTGCCGTGATATGATTTTGTTTTGGCCGCGGGCGGAGAGTGCGCGCTAAGAGCGTGTGCATCTTGTTGGCTTGTTCATAGAAATTTCTCTTGGACCAGGTCATAGCCTTAGCTACGTCATCTAGTAGGGTTTCCCTGATGTGGCGTCTGGTAATTTGTAGGGCTGCGAGTCCTTCGGGGGAGGGGTTAGTTTTGTGTCTCTGTTCTTGGGTGTGGAGGTCACGTAAAAGGGATTTTAAGTGCGTCGTTTTTCTTAACTTTTTTCTGGTCGCCTCTCTAATTATGGCACCTCTGATGACCGATTTATGAGCGGCCCATATGGTGGCCGGTGTCAGGTCCTGGGTGGTGTTTAACTGGAAGTATTCTACTATTTCTTTGCGGATAGTCTCTTTAATATCTGGGTCTTGTAGAAGGGAGGTGTTTAGTTTCCAATTCCATTGGGTTCCCGCGCACAGACTGCCCAGTTCTATGGAAATGTCTGCATGGTCAGACCAGGTTATAGATCCTATTGTTGTCTTAGTGGTTCTTTGGATGGTTTGGCCATTAACCAGAAAAAAGTCTATGCGGGAGTAAGAGTCGTGGGGCGCTGAGTAGAATGTATAGTCAACCTCCCCTGGGTGTTGGGCTCTCCACGCGTCTATCAGACCCGATGAGTTTATGAAGTCGTGTACCAGTCTATCTTGTCGCCCTCTACCATGCGAGCGTGGTAGGCCCCTTATGGTCCCCCTATCCGTAGCTGGGCACGGAGCAGCATTAAAGTCTCCCCCCATTATGATCATGCCGTGTTGCAGGGCCCGTAACTTGTCAGACATTTGGTCCCAGAATTCTCTGGTTGGTTCGTTAGGAGCGTATATATTTATCAGGTGTACGGTGTGTGCATACAATGTCCCGGATAGTATTATGTACCTCCCGTCTGCATCCAGATTGACCCCTGTGACCCGTAGTGGGCAGCGTTTGTGTATCAGTATCGCAACACCGTTGCGTTTGGAGTGCGCTCTAGCCTCATAACCCGTGTTGTATATGTGGTCTTTGAGGGCAAACCCTAGAGATTTTGGGAGGTGAGTTTCCTGTAAGAAGGCTATGTCCGGGGCTAGTCGCTTAAGTTCCCTGTATAGGAGTCTGCGTTTTTTAGGGGCGTTCAACCCTTTAACGTTTAGGGAGTTAATTTGTGTGGTCATGGTGGTGAGTGGGTTGCGTGCGTGTGAGCTGACTTACGGGTGTTGCCTTCCTGCTGATTCTAGGGCGTTGTCTTAGGGTTGTCCCAACTCCTTGTTGCCTTGAACTCCTAGTCTGAGACGCTCCGGTCACCATGAGGGGGGAGAGGGAGGGGAGGGAGAGAGAGAGGTTATTCAAATTATCGCACATATATTTACAGAAACAAATACAAATACAAATACAAATAACGTAAAAGTAACATAGTAGGGAGATAAACCGTCTGGTCTTATCTTTTGCCAGACTTGTGTGGGGCGTCTGCATCGGGGCTGCTGACCCTAAAAAAGAAAATGGGTCTAGTGCACCGAAGCAAGGTCCCGAACTGGTACCAATTTGTCCATTAGGCCCTGTGGTGGATGCATAAGCGTGGCTGCTGGGTTGTCTCATCGCTCTGGCAGACCTGCCCGCCGGCCTGTGAGTTGCTCTCGTGGACTTTGCGCTGTACTTCTCTAACACGGCTGGGCAGTGTTCTTTTGGGGCATCTCAACACTCAAGAGTCTCCTTGTGTCTGGAAGAGGGATGGCGAGCCTCTTAGCCCTGTAGTGCATGCAGTCCCTGTCCTACGACACAGATCCCTTTTTCCCCTCCATACCCCCCATTCCCCCACCCCAATCAGGCTGGGACCAAGTGTCCAGGTGGCCTTCTGTCTTTACAAAAAAGCTGTGGATCACCTCTGCCATTCGTCTGGGTATTCTATCTCAGTTCGATAGTTTTTATTGCAAAAAGTAAGTTCTTGGGTGTGGGCAGAACCTTGAATGGTCCCATTGTCCTTCATGACCAACTTTTAGTTTAATTTTTGCTTGTTTACTGGTTTATTAGTGTTATTATTTTTTATTTATCTTTTTGTTTTGTTTTTTTTTCCCCCTTTTTTTTTTTTTTTTTTTTTTTCTACTATTTGATTATTGTTTTAAAAAAAAAAAAATAATAAAAAAAAAACAAACTGTTAAACATTTAGAAAGTTATCATTCGGTATTCGTTAAAGACTTATTGTCTATCCTAATAATTTGAACTAGATCGTAATATTATATTACTGTTAATATTCGCTAGTTTTCTCTTTTTTTATATATATTTTCAAAACATTTTTTCTTTTTTTCTTTTTCTTTGTTTTTTTTTTATGCCTGGGGACGGGTGTCCCCAGGCATATTTTATGTTGTGATTTCTGAGTAAGTCCGTGATCGGTCGCCATTCTTTGCGTCTCTGGAGGGTCTCTGGGGCCAGGTCTTGGAATAGAAGAATTTTAGTCCCCTTATAAGAGACTGGGCCTTCCCTGCTGCACTTCATTATGGCTTCTTTTGTTTGGAAGTTTTGGAGCCGCATTATGACATCTCTCGGCTGTTTAGTATCAGCTTTCCTGGCGCCTAGGGCTCTATGTACCCGATCAAGATGCCATAGTTGGTCGGGGATGTTTGGTGCAAGGGGTTTTAAGATTGCCAGCACTATGTCCTGTAGGCTACCCTCCCCCTCACCTTCAGGTAGGCCTCTCAGCCTAATGTTATTCCGGCGTGAGCGGTTGGCTAGGTCTTCAAGTGCGGATTCCGCAGCCCGCAGCCTCGTGGTGAGGGAATTTACCTGGCAGGTGACCTCATTATGTGCTCTGACGGTGGTCTCCTGCCTCTGTTCCAGGATGGCCGTGCGGTGCCCCAGTGCCGCGATCTCTGCCTTTACCTCCGCCGTGGTCCTGTTGATTTCGCCCGCCAGGAAAGTTTTTACCTCCAGCAGTTGCGCGATGATCTGGGAGGTGTCCCCTTTCGGTGAGCTGGGGCTCCGTGGGGACTCCGGTCGCACCGGTGCCGACGAGGTCTTAGGGCTGTGTCGGCTGCCATCTTGCTGCTCCGGCTGGGCCGCACGGGAAGCCGCGAACATGTCTGCCACGGACGTACTCGTTTCTGTCAGCTTCTTGTTTAGTTTCCGCTGGATCCTTCTATCCATGCCGCTGCCCAGTGTGAGTTTTTCGGCGTTTTTTTGCTCGTTTGGTAGCTTTTGTGTGCTTTGGGGCCTAATGTCGGCGGGAGCTTAGCTTACATGCGTCCGCTCGGCTTCCTGGTCAGGCCACGCCCCCCCGCAAACTCTCCCCTTCTAACCCCGCCCAGACTTTCTGTGTCTGCCCAATCACAGACTAACCAATGTAGCTCAATGAGAAGTCTTTGCAAGGCTGGTGCTCTGGGCAATTGCTGCCTCAAGTTTAGCTCAACTGAGATAACAAACCATGAAATAAAAGGATCTGTTACTTGAAATCCATTGGAGTGTAACAAGATTAATTAATACAAATACCAATTTTTATTGAATTTTAAACTTTTTTGAAAAAAAAAAAAAAAAAAGTTGATACTTTCTTCACACATAAAGCATTTCAGTACGGTAAACTACCTGTACTTTAGGGGGTCCGGAGTGTTTCTTTAAGACACAGGTATTTTTTTGGGTCCTATCGATGCCTTTGAAGCTCAGATAATTCTAAGTGAATCAAGTGCCTTGGTAGAGATGGAGTAGCGACTTCATCAGGATTATATAGCTACCGCCACCACCTTTTATAGAATCCAGGTAGAGATGTCATGGCAATACTACCACATTTATATTGTCCTGGAGTAGTTGCTATGGCAACACCACTGTTCTATTGGCATTGCTATGGTAACCTTTAAACAATCCTGGTGGCTGTGCGTGAGTAGCTGAGGCAATAAACAAAGCTTTTCTTGACATAAAATTGTAAATACTATGTAATGACCAGCATCTGTAGAGGTAGAGTAGGAACCTGTCCATATTTTATAGCCAAATACACCTACTTGCTCTTGGTATTATTAATGCTTAATGGATGTATTCTAACAAAAACAAAACAAAACATAGAAACGAGTCTCTAGTGTTTTCTGGACAGTGAAATATTGCTTGATACAAGAGCTCTGTTGAACTGACCATAATGTAGTTTAACCCACTATACATTGACCACCAATGTCCATTTTAAATGCATATTCTGTTCCAGTTGGGAGATTATTAAAACTTGGTCTGTTAAAGGTCTTTGAGATATCTTCCATGTTAACACAGTTAAAAAGGATTTGATCCGAACTAATTAAATATAAGGTACACTCCTTGCAAGGGACTGACACATTTATTACTGAAGGAAGGCTTGTCCTAAAGGGAGTCTCTCAGATACCATAACAATCACACAAATGAATCACTTAGCTTTTCATTTTAAAGCAATTTTAAAATTATTTCAATAATTTTTCAAAAGGGAATAATAGAAATAAAATGAGATTCGAAAGCAGTCTTTGCACATTTTTACCAACTTAACACCTTACAAACCACATTCATAATCTCTTGAAAAATCACATTCTGTTTCCTAAAGACTAATGCTAGTATGCAATGTCCTGCATTTTTACATTTGCAGCTCAGCGTTCGATAAACTAGTGGGACATTGCATTTTGATATTGTTATTATTCGTAAAGTGCCAACATATTCCACGGCGCTGTACAACAGGTGGACTAAGTAAAAAGTAGTTGCCACAAGACAAGTTGGACATGCAGGAACAGAAGATGTCGAGGGCCCTACTTACATTATCAGGGAAATGTGATATAATTATACAAAAGGTAAGGGTTAATGCATTTTTGTATTTGGTTCCTGGAAGAGTTTGCATTAAAACAGGGCTTGACAAATTTGCTTTGAATCTAGGAGTTAGCTAAAAAGTTAGGTTGCCAGTTTTTTTTTTTTTTAAACTTACAAATCTTTAAACAACAAAAAATGTAATTCTTAAAGGGACACTATAGTCACCGAGACCACTACAGCTTAATGTAGTGGTTCTGGTGTCTATAGCCTGTTACTGCAGGCTTTTCTATGTAAACATTGCCTTTTTCAGACAACTCCAGTCCAGTGGCAGTCACTCACAGACAGACACACACATTCACACACACACACACACACACACACACACACACACACACACACACACACACACACACACACACACACACCATGACATGTAGACAGGCAGACACACACACCATGACAGAAAGGCAGATAGACACGCACACCATGACAGAAAGGCAGGCAAACACACGCACACCATGACAGACAGGCAGACACACACACACACAAACACCATGACAGACAGGTAGACACACATACACATCATGGCAGACACACGCACCAAGACAGACAGGCAGACACACACACCATGAGAGACAGGCAGACACACACACACCATGACAGGCAGACACACAGACACTCACACTGACACAGACCTACACATTATTGCATGTTTAAATAAAATCGTCTTACTCTGGGGACCAGTGGGCTGCAGCCTGGGGGACAGTGGAGGCGGCTGGCAAGCTGGATGGCAATGGAGACGGGGGCAGGCTGGGGGACTGTGGATGTTGGCAGCCTACTGCGCGAATGGTAGGCAGACGGTGAGGGAGCTTTGATGTCCTTGCTCTGCTCCCTTGCACACCTAGTGAGACCGGGGCCGGAATGTGAATGGTGAAGGACATGTTGGAAGCAGAATGGCAAAGCAGTGCGCTGTGGGTTAGAGTTAAATTTAGAATCATTGACTTTAACTGAGACTATCATTGGGGTAGCAGTGCTTGAAGGAGGAAAGATTAGAAATTCTATTTTGGAGAGATTGAGTTTAAGAAAGCGAACAACCATCGAAATAGAAATAGCAGCTGAAGGCACAGTTCTAGAAATACAGAGAAGACAGATTAGTCTGTTTCTATCAACCCAAAAGTGATGCTGGAAACCAAAGGAACTGCTTAGTTTACCAAGAAAGGCAGTACAGATTGAGAACAGTATGGGACAGAGTACATAACCTTGGGAGATCCCGACAGAGCGAAATTCTGAAGGGAAATAGGTTATAAAACAAGACACTGAAAGAGTACAGACACAAGATCTCTGAAGGCTGTTTTGTCATGACAGAATTATTCTGTGAGTGGTCTTTAAGGAGTAAAACGGGCATCTTAAGGGTGTTTGTACTGCACTTCTCAACATCTAATCCTGCTCCAATGATGTCAACTTGTAAAAGGGATAGGCTGGGATATTTCAGCCAGGTCGTATTTTGCTGTGGCTTTCAATGGGCGAATTACATGTAGATATGGTTGAAGTTATACATGCGTGTGCACTGCAATTTCCCAATACAATTTCTATTTGTATGTAAACGCACATGTATGTTCATACAGTTTTGCTGCTTTGAGCTAATTACACATTTTGTGCGAAATGATTCAGATCGAACAGTTTCAGGGGAGGTGTGTCTTGGGCTGTAGAAACAAAGCTAGAATTACTCTTGTGCCTATAGTGGTCCCTTTAACACATGGAAATATAGAATCATTTTGGTGTACTGAATAATTGTTAAATAAAAGTGTTTTTGAGTCCTTTTCAAATCCTTTGAGGTGAATTCACAATCAGGGCTATTCACTTACGTGAGAATTTCCAATGTAAAGCCAAACTAAAAGAATAGCCGACTTGGAGAGGTTTTACAGTTCATGTTTTGACCGTTTTAAAGGTAATTTAAATTTGTACCTTTAATAAACAACCTTGTAAGTTTTCAGTGGCCCTATTAAAGCATTCATAAATCCTCTTTCGGCAGCATTGTGATCTTTAGAAGTTTTTCCTGATTCTATAACGGTGAAAGTAGTGTAGAAAATTGTTGGAACAGTGACATTATGATTGCTCTAACGTAGCTAATGGCTCAAGTGCAGCTATTAATAAAAATACTGGATATTAATTTTGTAATTTACCTTTTGTTTTCAAACCATAAATATACATACAAATTGTAAACATTTAAATGTGCTTCAACACTTTGCATCACTGATAATCAGACCCTAAACCTTCTACTCCTAATCTTAAGTAACTCAAACACTAAAAAAATAACCTAAGAAAACCTTATTGTCTCCCAATAACCGGGGGAATTGCTAGTTGGCTAGAGTACTATCGCTTTAGCCAAAAGTTATAGTTTAAGGCCACTTCTACCTCCTAGAATTTAACCCTACCCCACATCCTATGCCCATCTCTAAACCCAAACGTTCCATGAATCACATTGTAATGCCCCACTCATTGACATATTAAACCTGCACTCAGTATTATCCACACATTTTTAGAATTAAAACCCTGCACCCACAGCACTACCCAACATTGCGTTGTTTAAGTAACTCCAAATTAAATTAACATAGTTGTTATAAATTTGTTAATGGTGCGGTCATGAAATTTAAGATAAGCCATACAGTGAGGGTCATCACTTAAGGGAACATTACTATAGTGTTAGCAATACAAAACTGTATTCCTAACACTAGTGTGCCTCTGCCTCATTAGTCCCCCCATCAGCCATGAAAGGGTTAAAACAGCCTTTTAAAACATATTTGATTCCAGCACTGACTCCACCTCCTCAGATATCAGTGTGATCCTGTAAACTAATGCACATGTCCTATTTCCATTAGGCCTTCTCAACAGAAAAGCACAGAGACAATGTATTTCTATGGGGTTTTGCAAGATGCTGGGCGTCTAAAACTGCAAGGTTTTTTACATTGCAGGGTTAAAGGGAATGACACACTGCACCCGGACAACTTTAACCCTTTCCCGACCGCGGCCGAACCAGTTGCGTCCGACAAAAACCTGTCATTAACAGCCTCTGAGGTACCTGGTACGTTCGCGGTAAATAGGATCCATTTACTTACCTGGACCGGTGATCCAGGTTCAGGGGGACTGCCCAAGACCCCAGCAATCCCCCTGCAGCAGCTCTGGCATCTCTGGCCCTCCAGGGCCATGTGATCACAATGATCACATGGCCGCAATAGGAGTCTATGAAGCTGCCAGCAGAGGTCATCCAGCCACATAAAAGTGTAAAAACAAAAACAAAAAAATTATAAATTAAATATATTATATATTGATTGCATTATAAGTGTACTTTGAGATATATACACATATATCTTACAATGCAAACATATATATATATGCATTATATATGTATAATATATTATAAAATGCTTTAATTATTTTATAATATATTATACATATATAGGAAAAAAAAAATATATATATACACACACACACTATATATATATATATATATATATATATATATATACACACACACACACACACACACACACATTCTACATATATTTTTAACTATTAGCTACATGATTATTAGATTTTATTAATTATAATTTGAGGGACCTGCCTGACAACCCAGGCAGACAGTCCAAAAAATTTAATTGGCAATCCCTTTATTTAACCCCGTAACTTTCCAAAACACCATAAAACCTTTGCATTGTGGGTATTGTTTTACTCAGGAGACTTCACTGAAAACAAATATTAGTGTTTTAAAAAGTAAAACTTATCACGACGATGAGATCACTAGTAAAAGTGTATTTTTTGTTTTTAAAAAAATGCAAAAAAACGAATAAAAACCCTAACTTTGGCCAGTGTTTGAGACTAAGTGGCTACTACAAAAAGACTTGAAATATCCAATTTTGAATACTCTGGGTTGTCTACATTTGAACATGGTATGCCATGATGAGGTTAATTCACATTCCTGGGCTACCATATGGTCTCAAAAGGCAACATAGACCCAGCAAACCAATCTGGCAAACTGAATTGGGCAAGCCCTATATTGACCCTGTAACTTTCCAAAACACCATAAAACCTATACATGGGGGATACTGTTATACTCGGGATACTTTGCTGAACACAAATATGAGTGTTTTGAATGCCCTGGGTTGTCTACTTTTTCAAATGGTATGTCATGGTGGGGTTAATTTTCATTTCTGGGTTGCCATACCGTCTCAAAGGCAACATAGCCAATCTGGCAAATAGCAATTTAGAAAAACAGAAATTGGTAAATCTTATGATTGACCCTATAACTTTCCAAATTCCCATAAAACCTGTACTTGAGGGGTACTGTTGTACTTGCGAGACATTACTCTTCACAAATATGAGTGTTTTAGAGCAGTAAAATGTATTATACTGATAATATCCGTGAAATGGCAGTTTATGTGTAAAAAAATACAAAAAAATAAATATAAACGCTAATTTTGGTCAGGGTTTGTGGCTACTAAAAAAGACTGGACATACCCCATTTTGAATATCGTGGGTTGTCTACTTTTACAAATAGTATACCATGATGGGTTTTATTTTATTCTTGGGCTGCCATATGGTCTTAAAGGTAACATAGGCCCAGCAAACCAATCTGGCAAATCTGTGCAAACATGGAAAAGCCCTACATTTGAACCCTGTAAGTTTGCAAAAACCCATAAAACCTGTACATTGAGGGTACTGTTGTACTCAGGAGATGTTGCTGGACACAGATTGGGGTGTTTTTTGTCAGTAACACATAACTGGAACTGAGAATCTATTCCTAAAGTACGTGAGAGAAAAATAGCACAAAAAATGACTACCCAAAAGTTTGACAAAGACTGATGGTAGAATTAGTGCATGGAAAGTGTTAAAATACCACAATTTGAAATACCCTAGGGCAGGGGTGGGGAACCTTTGGCTCTCCAGATATTTTGGACTACACCTCCCATGATGCTTTGCCAGCATTATGTGTGTAAGAGCATTATGGGGGATGTAGTCCACAACATCTGGAGAGCCGAAGGTTGCCTATCCCTTTTCAAAAATATATGGTTTGATGGGGGTAAATTACATTGTCTGGCATCAAAAATGTCCCAAATAGGACATGGGTGCATGATGACCAGCTGTGACAATTCCAAGTTGGAAAAATGGAATGCGCACCCTCCAAATACCGTCTTTTGGCCCCCAGAGAACCCGACACACCTATACATGGGTGGTATCACTGTACTCAGGAGATGTTGCTGAACACGTGTTGGGGTCTTATTTGGCAATAATCCTTAAAGTTCTCAGTACAATCACCATTTTTTTTTATTTAGCATAGATTTGTGGTAAAATGGTTGCATGAAATGAGTCAAAATACCCCAAGTTTAAAACCTTACGTTGTCTTCTTTTAAAAAATATATACATGTGAAGGGTTATTCAGGGATTCCTGACAGATATCAGTATTAGAATGTAACGTTCGTTGATTAAAAAAAAAAAAATGGTTTGGAAATAGCAAAGCGCTACTTGTACTTATTGACCTATAACTTGCAAAAAAAAAAAAGCTAAGAACATGTTAAAATTGGGTATTTCGAAACTCGGGACAAAATGTAGAAACTATTTAGCACGTGTGTTTTTTTTGGCAGTTGAAGATGCGCAACAGATTTAGGGGGTCAAAGTTAGAAAAAGGGGGTTTAAAAAAAAAATTATGGGGGCGGGGCCTGACCGCAGAGAGCAGAGGATGCAAACTCGTACAGCTCCTGCTCTGCGGCACTAAATACACAGATTTACAAAGCCAAAACGAGATCTGATCGAGATAAAAAGGGCCCCAGAGGACAGGTGAAGCCCAGGGGCACACAACGATGCCACTTAAGAGACGACCCCGGCTTACTACACCGGCCCTTACTGTGAGGCCTACACACGTGGCCGACGTGAGGGAGACGGCCGCTCCCCCGCTGGCACTGGCGGCCGACAGACGGAGACCAGACCCCCGTTACCCCCCTATGGACCGGAGGTGGTTACCCGGTCCACCCTCGGAAGACCCTGAAACAGCCCGGCAAGAATGCCGCGGTGACACAGGGGACTGCCACAAGCGAAGACAAGGCACTTAAAATGGCGGAGGCGGCGTGTTTCCCTAGCTCTCACAGCGAGCTACCAGAGGTCGAGCTTCGGCTGAACAGGACCTTCCAAATATTCTGGGAGAAGCTAGAGGCCCTTCTGTTCCTGACAGACCTAGGGGCTGAGCAGAGAACCGAGCCACACTCTCAACTGCACAAGCACAAGACGGAAGCAGCATCGGCTACCCCGACATCCAACCGTCCAGGGGGCCAGACAGCTAAACAGAGCAGACTAAGCGCCAACAAACACCCAACTCTGACTTGCGGAGCGCAAGCAACACCGCTACAGTCACACGCGAGAGGATTGCTTAAACCCCCATCACCCAGTAAGAGCCGCAAGCACACACAGGAGGGGAAGCACCGATAACAAACCAGCAACCCACCGAAAGCCTCGGATCCCAGCACCACCACCTGCCTGACAAACAAGAGGTGCCGAGATATACAGTCACCTACAGTACTCATAGTCAGCAGCGGAAATCTACGATGACCCAGAACTGGGACACCGCACGCGGTAGATCCACACCGACACGAAGCCCAGAACCTGCCACAACCTTCACCAGCGGAGTGGATCCCTGATACTAAGCTGCGGGCCTTGAAATCTGGAGTTGGTTGAGTGCCTAATAAAAACTGGCTACCTGTGTCCAACAACTACTTTACGTTTACTGGGACACCTGTTTCTTTTATCTGCGCCGCTGTCATGTATGCTTTTTGTCTGCCGAGGACTCTTTACTGCAACTGAAGATGGTTTGCATTGATTACTTTCATTTATCAGTTTATTGATTTCCACATAGTTTTCAAGCGACACAACTAGCCCTAGATTGAATGTTTTTCTAAAGTCTAAATGCACTAGTCTGTTCACACACCTAGCGATGTACAGCCTCTCTGATCAGTGAATACTAATTCTTGTATAAGCAGTTATATTACTAGCGAGGTCATATATTTTGCCGGCTTTTCTTATCATTTCCAGCACAGTCTATTTTATTAAGCATGCATATACTTGTAACGCAAATTGTACTACAGCATATACTGAAGAATATCCCTTTACCATATAAAAATGTGCAATTGTGTTTCTCATGTCATGACACTGTATGGAATTGTTTATATTCATTGAGCTTGTAGAGCTGTCGTGGCAATACAAGCCTGTATGTCTATCTTTTATTGCACACCAAAATAAAGAATTAAAAAAAAAAATTAAAAAATCTCATCATATTTCATATTTTTTAATAGTAAATTATATGATATGATGAAAATAATGGTATCTTTAGAAAGACCATTTAATGGCGAGAAAAACGGTGTATAATATGTTTGGGTACAGTAAATGAGTAAGAGGAAAATTACAGCTATACACAAACACCGCAGAAATGTAAAAACAGCCCTGGTCCTTAAAGGTAAGAAAATTGAAAAACGGTCTAGTCACCAAGGGGTGAATGAGATGGTCTGGGTGCCTATAATGTCCCATTAAAACATGTTGTTTTGACAACAATCTTTAAAATAAATACAGTATAAAACATGAAAAATCAGCAAAGGTAAAATATTTTGGAGACGTCTCAATGGAATTGGACATCATTTTGCCAGTCCTATCGGTGATGAGAAATAGCCACGTTTTTCATCAAACATTTTCCAGTTGAACTACAGTTCATATTCAGGTATTAACTCCAGTGCAATGATGTAATTTTTGGGTATTCTGCCTAGATGACCATCCAGATGTTTGATTTCAAGGAACTGAACAACATTAATTTGTTTAAAAGTGGTTCAATGTTTATTTGTCAGTAAAAAGCAGAAACATTAGCTAGATAAAGGGATCGGTGAGCACAAACTTCACACTTATTTTTATATAATTCTTAATGTCTATAGAGCAGTAACTCGATTTACATATCAGACTAATAAAGACTGAACAGTGGCAGTCCCTGTTCTATGATTACATTCTATAGAATCACTAATTGTAGGTGCTTCTGGATGTTAGATAGCTGCACTATAATACATGGTTGGTAAGTGCCCCAGAAATCGACCCTTTTTGTCATGTATAATAAGGAGAAAGAGAAGACAGATTTGACATGGGTACCATTGCACAATGTACATTCCAAGACTCCACCCACCTGAAGAACACAGCTTTGAGATGGAGCAAATGATGCCATGTAGTCTCTACCCATCTGGTGAACATAGCTTGAGATGGAGGCCATAATGACATGTAGACTCAGGGATTCTATTTAACTGGAGAAGACTGGTTTGACATGGAGGTCATGATTGTATGCAGCATCCAATACTCATGTTATCTGATCCAAACAGGTTTTACCTGGAGGTTGTGATGTTTTCAGAGTGCCACCCACCTGCAAGAGAGGTTTGACAAGGAGGCCATGATGCTATGTGGTCATCAGGTCAAACCTGTCAAGGACACACAATGTATACTTGTGTTTGCTAGTCCATCAGCCGTAAACCATGTATTGTAATCATTCACAAAAGTATAAAACGAAAAAGGTTTCAGGCAGCAAGTTATTCCCTATTGTGGAACATAATATTTGTAACTGTTAGCAATACCCACTGAGAAGGATTGCCATTATTTGAGATAAACTGAAGATCAACATCTGAATCCTGACTATCTATACAGATGTAACGTTCAACATGGACCTTCAGTATAACGTCTACATTAATACTTCAGAATAAAATCTTGATATCAGCGTTCAATTGCAGAAACCTCATTAACTCAGTAATATCCTGACATTTAATAGCATTTTAGATACAGTACATTTCTAAACTCACTCCATTTTTTTTAATGCAAGGAATAAACAAGGGAGCGATATACGTGTGCATGCATACAAAGGTTTACAATTATTTATATGTACAAAACCTATTTAAACTCATAATATTTGCAGAATTAAAATACTTCTGCTCTATAATATCCAATTTTTACTTTGTTCATATTTTAATTCAACTATGTTTATGTATTCTGAGTATTTCAAAAGTAAAAAAAAACAAACACACATTTTAAAGTGATTACTGTTTTTCCGAGAGAGGTTGTTTTTTCCCCAGATGCAAAACATGCACATACGCTTATGGTTTATTTAGAGAACAGCGTGTTGTGCATATGCCTTTCAGCATTTTAAGGTATGATTTATCAGACCACTGAGCTTACTGTCCTGCAATTTTCAGTTGGTATGACCACAGCATGTCTCATGACTGTGCTACAGGAAGGATCTCAGCCTCTGTGGCATTAAATATTAACAAGCGTGTATTAATAATGAACGATGACAGCTCCTTAATCAGGAATGCCAAGGCTGTATTTTCTCTTCTGTCTCTCTTTGCAAGCAGTCCATCTCCAGCACAGGTTGGTGTTTAGCCGTAAGGTTTTCCTGCACAATGAACGATCAGGGTCCTTTGTCCCTAAATGTCACGGATGGCAAGGAAAATAACACTGTGGTGTCATCGCATGACTCGGAATCCTCCTCATCTAGTTGTGGCATATATCGAACATTTCCTGGTTCATACTCCTTTATCTTAGTACTGTCACAGAATCTAGATTGAAAAGCAACCTATGAAGAAAGAAAGAAAGAAAAAGAAAGAAGATAAAACACACACCAATCAATTTAAATCAAGACACATTTACATTATTTGTATTTTTGCACAGGTTAACACTCTGTGTTCAGGAACAATATTAAAAAATTGATCCTGGGTGGTCACAACAGGATTTATATATTAGGTAGCTGTAGTCACACAATTGTAGGTGCCCCTGTACACCTCCCCCCCCCAATAAGAAAATTAAAGGACCACTAAACTTACTCAGAGCACTTCATCCATTTTTCCATGGGTGCAGTGGTCCTGTCCTTTTAACCTTGCAATGTAATTCTTGGGGAACTGTCGAAATGCAATATTTGCGCGCTCTCTCTCTATATACATATATATATATATATATATATAATTCCCTGGTCAGATCATGTTTTGAAATCCTGTACTGCACAGTGGGTGACAACATACAATGCAGTATAAACTGACTTTGTGATGTGTGGGACCCCTGATCTCAGTACAGTGTCGGGAGAAACACTCACGAGCAGCACCTGCCACTTCAATTCAGACCTTCTCCCAAAACTGCCCAAAGAGGAGCAGGGAGAAAGTGGATTCTCTCACTCCAGCCACTGCTGGTACATCTATAGAAGGAGATAAAGGTAGGGAGGGGAAAATTTAAACTGCGTCCAGTTTCGTGGATTACTATAATATACACAAAACCACTCAAAGACTTTACCATTACATATCCTCTCTATATCTCCCGGAGGATTTTTTATTTTTTTTTACAAAGTACAACACCTTCACACTTCCCCTTTTACAGCCTCACACTTATATTCCCAACTTCCTCAGTTACTAAGACATATACCACCCTCTAGCTATATTCTTCCACTCTTGATCATATTTTTTTAATTCACTTCCATCACTATAGCCATAACAATAAACACCACTACAGGTCCGCCAGGTTAAATTAGCATGTTCTTCTCCCTGTAAGATAGCCTGTGCATCGCACATGGGATTCTGGTAACTGAATAGCAATTCTCACATTAGAATCTATGGAGAAATTACTATTAGCCAGAGCAGGTTTGTTAGCTGACCTGAAAACTGTGTCACTACGGCATTGGGACTTGGTAGGTCTATTTTGTTGGTAGAAATCTGGCTTTATGTCCACCAAAAATGTCTTGTTCGGCAAGATCTGGTCTAGCACCATTTGATCTACTTAAAAAAATAAATTAAAAAAAATCGCAGAGCATGACGACTCAACAACAGAAAGAAAAACCTAAACAAAAACAAAACCCGATTGAAATGCAATGTAAATTCCATCTCAAATTGAGCACCTATTGACTTTTGTAAACAGCTATAATTATAAACCAATTAGTTGCTTTTTTATTTCAGTATAACTGTTTAATTATATCAGACGGTTTCTTTAAGATGCATGAAATTGACTACTCGTTTGTAGTCTTTTATCAGTGGGAGACAACATATTTTAACTCCTTGCGGACCAGAAGCAAGACACATTATTTCCCATTTTGATGAGAGTTGTAAGGATTATAAAACATGCTCCCCTTATTATTAATAAGTACAATATAGCAGGTAGCACTTAGGATCTGTAAGGTGTTAAAAAATACAAGGAGTCATTGCTAAGGTAGAATGTAAAAATGTGGGTTGGAAATCTGAAAACTGACAGCTATGCTTCCTCATTTGCATATTCAACGTAGCATTCTGGGAGTATTGTGAAAAGATCTTTCAGAATTGCAGTTTGAAGTATTTTATTGTTTCTCAAAATCTTACCTACTATATGCAGATTAGTCATAACAGTATATAAAAAAAAAATTAAAATAATATTAAAAGGAAACTAAACAAATACAAATACTGTAATATCAGTACTTGTAATTCTTCCCCATGTGTTGTCAAGGGGAAGGGATAGATAGAGCACAATAGAAAAACTACAAAGAAAATCAGAAAAGCTGTGAGTATTTCACAAGTACATATTCGGATTGTGTACAACAATTTAACCACAGCAATAAGCAGTAGAGCTTATGGTGTTTGGCGTGTTTCTCTCTTAAAGCCATGGGACTTATACAGATAGTATATTAGATATCTATCACACCTTCAGGTGCTGATTGGAAGCTAGTTTACATGCATGAAAGGGTTTGCCTTTCTATAGTAACAGATAGTAGTAAACATATGTAGTAATATAGTTAAAGGAACACTATAGCGTCAGGAAAACAATCTCGTTTTTCTGGCACTATAGGGTTATTAGGTCCCCCTCTCCTTCAGAGCCCCCCCCCCCCCCCCCCTCCTGCTGGGCTGAATTGGTTAAAACCTACCTTACCTTAATCCAGCGCCGGGCTCCCTTGGCGCTGGTGACCTCTCTACTCCCCCTGCCGATGTCCACACAGAGCCGTTTGCGCATTCAAACCATCCATAGGAAAGCATTACTCAATGCTTTCCTATGGACATCCAGCGTGAGTTCAATGCGATTTTCAGCTGCAGGGTTAAAACTAGGGGGACCTGGCACCCAGACCACTTCATTGAGCTGAAGTGGTCTGGGTGCCTATAATGGTCCTTTAATTAAACGGGGTTGTGTTATATAAACAAAAGAACATATGTTATGAATTTGCAAGACATACATTTTAATCTATTTCCATGAATATTCTAAGCCAGAATTTTAATTTAAAAGTACATTTTACTTATAAACGTTTATGCCAAGTAAACAAAGCTTTAATAGTCTCTACATAGTTAGTCAACTCTATCATAAATATTTCCACTACAGCATTATATGAAAAGCTGGACATATAGAGAGTAAAAGCTAATTCTTATTTATTAAGACAACATATCAGTTTTTCTTAGAGCATACGTGTAAACTGATGATAAGTAAAAAAAAAATTAAGACTTGCATCGCATTATGTGCCAGTCCAGGCAATTCTAATCCTAGTACTGACAAGGTTAAAAGTAGTTTACTGCTTTCTACACAAGAGTTAACCCTTTATTGCCACTTAAACCCAATGATGTAAAAGTCGTTTCACTAATGGAAGAGTATAACTCTGACAAATTAAAGCTATTAATTACTGGATAATTCTCACAGGGCTCATTTCCACACTTGTCGGTAGATAACAGCCATTAAGCATTGTAAATGCCAATATAGATGTTAAGACTAAAAAAATACAGAGATGTTTCACTGGTCAGCACATTGAACATTCGCCTTCAATGATACTGACCACCACGTAGCATGTTTTCCAATGCACTGCCATAGCAACTTTTGACATTACAAAAGGTTTCACTCAGCACATCCACAAATCACCTGCGATTAGACATGTGCGATTAGTTTAGTTCCGAATGTACATTCGTATGAATTTCATGCCATTCAGACATTTCGATGCTTACAAATGTCCGAAGTGCGGTAGTTCGGAAGTGCCGACGCTCCAAAGTTATTTGGGTTTCTGAAAAGTGGCAAAACAAGAGAGGGAGGGAAAATTATGTGAATGATGACAGGAATCTTGCCCAATAAGCTAATTCCTTTTGTGCAATGATGTCATATCCTGTACTCGTCACATCGTGGCTGCCTGCGGACCCTGCAGGACGCATGACTGAAGTCTACTGCACATGACTGCATCGGACAAACATGCTTAGCTAATTATAGGATATATAAAGTAGACATGTGCAATTCGTTAGGAATTTCATGCCTTTTGGATGCTTTCGAATGTCCGGAGTGCCAAAGTGACTATGTTCGGCAGTTTTGAAGTGCCGAAACGAATCGAATGCCATTGGTCCGAATTGCCGAAGCAGACACATTTTTTTACTTACCCAATATTTTCGAACCAAACCGAAACCAAATTTTCGGCCCATGCACATCCCTACCTGCGATCATCTGAGCAAGTTTTCCTTGGTGTTCTCATACGTTTAACTTGCCACAATTCCCAAGTATTTATTAAAAGATACACTCACCATGCTTATTGATAGAATTAAGTGCTAAAATGTACATAAATATAAAAACATTTTTGTACTTTTAGGACATAGTAAACGTTACTATTGTTAACTTGTCTTTTTATCTATACAGCTTGATTAGACAAATATATATTTTTAAAAATACTTTTTTAAATTGATTTATGGAATGACCAAACACAGTAAAACACTTAGTATTCATACATGTCTGACAAATCAATAAGCTTGTGATACCATGCTGTACAAATCAAATGTGAACTCTAAACATTGATTAATCTTAAACGGCAGTGGAAAAAAGTAAGGATAAGGAGGGGTGGGAAAAGGGGGAAGGCAAGAGAAAGTGAGAGAACTGGGAAACGGGCAAAAAAGAGAGGAAAGTACAATAAATTAGTGGTGACAAACTAGGGCATTTGGGTAAGAGACACACACACCAACTCCACAGTGAGCTAGAATTACCATCACTTCAATATATACACCCTGTTCCAAATTATTATGCAAATTCTATTTAAGTGTCACAAAGATTAAATATTATTTTTTTCAGTTGAACTCATGGATGGCATTGTGTCTCAGGGCTCTTTTGATCACTGAAAACAATCTCGGACACCTGTGATAATTAGATTGCCAGGTGAGCCCAATTTAAGGAAAAACTACTAAAGGAGGATGTTTCACATTATTAAGCAGAGCACCATTTTTATGCAATATGGGGAAGAAAAATGATCTCTCTGCTGACGAAAAGAGTGAAATAATTCAATGCCTTGGATGAGGTATGAAAACATTAGAAATTTCACGAAAACTTGATCATCGCACTATTAAGAGATTTGTGGCTGATTCAGAGCACAGACGGGTTCGTGCAGATAAAGACACATTGAGGAAGATTTCTCCCAGATCCATGCATCGGATCAAGAAAGCAGCTGCTAAAATACTATTACATAGCAGACAACAGATATTTGAAGCTGCTGGTGCCTCTGGAGTCCCACGGACATCAAGGTGTAGAGTCCTCCAGAGTCTTGCAACTGTGCATAAACCTTCTATTCGGCCACCACTAACCAATGCTCTTAAGCAGACATGGCTGCATTGGGCAGAAAAATACATGAAGACTAATTTTCAAACAGTCCTGTTCACTGATGAGTGCTGTGCAACCCTGGATGGTCCAGATGGATGGAGTAGTGGATGGTTGGTGGAACCAACAAGGCTCCAACAAGGCTGCGACGTCAGCAAGGCGGTGGTGGAGTCATGTTTATGGCCGGAATCATGGGAAGAGAGCTGGTCGGCCCCTTTAGGGTCCCCAAAGGTGTAAAGATGACCTCTGCAAAGTATGTGGAGTTTCTGACTGACCACTTTCTTCCCTGGTACAGAAGGAAGAACTATGCTTTCCGTAATAAAATCATCTTCATGCATGACAATGCACCATCTCATGCTGCAAAGAATACCTCTGCATCAATGGCTGCTATGGGGATAAAAGGAGAGAAAGTCATGGTGTGGCCTCCATCCTCCTCTGACCTCAATCCTATTGAGAACCTTTGGGGCATCCTCAAGCAAAAGATCTATGAGGGTGGGAGGCAGTTTACATCCAAACAGCAGCTCTGGGAGGCTATTCTGACATCTTGCAAACAAATTCAAGCAGAAACTGTCCAAAACCTCACAAAGTTCAATGGATGCAAGACTTGTGAAGCTGCTATCAAATAAGGGGTCCTATGTTAAAATGTAACGTGACCTGTTAAAATGTTTAAAAAGTTAAAATGTTGTTATAAGTTTGATTGAAATAGCTTTTGATTTCAGTAAATATGCTGCAAACACAACAAATGACAATTTTCTGTTCTTTACCACCTATAAAGTGTTTTGAAACTTTGGAACAGTTCCTTCGTAAGTTTTTTTATGTTTAAAAAATATACTTTTATTGTTCAATAAAATTTGAATTGTGCTCTTGATAGTTGATAACATGGTAACATGAGAATGATGCTGACTGTTATTTACATCAATTATTTAGGTAAATGAGAAAAATATCATTTGCATAATAATTTGGAACAGGGTGTAAGAATATATGCGTTACCTACTTCCTTAAAGGAACACTATAGGATCAGGAACACAAACATGTATTCCTGACCCTATAGTGTTTAACCCACCATTAAGTTGGCTTGCCTCCCCCCCACCACCCCCCCAAAAGTTAATAAAACTCACCTTATTTCCAGCGCTGCGCGGGTCCGCGGTATTAGATCCGCCCACATGGTGACATCATCAGTATTGCTGATTTTTAGCCAATCCAATGCTTTCCCCTGGAAAAAGCATTGGATTGGCTAAAATTGTCATGGGGGAGGGGCCAAACACCATTTTGGCCAATCAGCACCTCCTCATAGAGATGCATTGAATGAATGCATCTCTAATCTCTATGAGGAAAATTCAGCGTCCCCATGCAGAGCCAGGCAGCACCTCCAGTGGCCATATGAAGAGTGGCCACTTGGAGGTTTCCCTAGGGGCAATGTAAACACCGCCTTTTCTCTGAACTATGCTAACAGGAGGGTGACTGGAAATACAAAAATGATGACATACATGTGTGTGTCAGTGTGTGTATCTGTGTATCAAGGTGTGTGTATATTTATCTGTTTATGTATCTTTGCCTCTGTGTGTATGTATATATGTGGGCATGTATGTGTCAGTGTGTATGTTGTGTGTCAAGGTGTGTACATGTATCAGTGTGTGTATGTGTCAGTGTGTATATGAGTGTGTGTGTATGTATATCTGTGTATTTTTATTAAATCTTTTCCCCCGATGGTAATAAAGAAATATATTTATTTTTGTAAGAACATTTTTTATCTTCCCTGGTGCTTACAGTTTCCTACAAGCATGCTATTTGTTAATCTTTATTTTATTAAGGCATTTGCGCTGGGTGGTACAGAATAAAAAAAGGGAGAAGAACGAAATGTACACAAGATAGGAATATCACAGCATGGTTTTAACATCCCTTAGATATGGCTGCCTCATTTTTTCAATTAAGTTAAATATAAACATGCTAAACTATTGCGTCAAGACTATGAACAGATGTAAAGCTTAAACATTCAAGATTTTGTTTGCGAGAGTCAGGGTTAGGTGGCGGCTGTGTGCTGCGTTGCTCCAGACACTCCCAAAATCATTGAAAAATCTTGTCCAGTTGCATAAGTGAGTGCTCCACCGGATTGTAGCTATAGCCACAAGGCTGTGGTAGAGGAGGCTCGTCCGCCATCTTGCAGGGTCCACTGCCTTTGTTGCATGGGCTAGAGAGAGCACCCGGGGCCGGTGTTGATACATGCCTTGGGTCGGTGGGGACAGGGATCACACCGCTGGTCCAAAGGTGGGGGAACGGGGACCCAGGTTGGAGTGTGCAGCATAGTGTGGCCGCAGGAGAGCGTAGTGTGGTATCTTCGGGTAGGTCTCAGGTTCGCCTGGCGCTTGTGTAGCAATGTCGGGTCATTGCTTCCACCCGCTGTCAGGCGGCTTAATTTGCCGTGTGGTGTAGGAGCTGCAGAGACACGCGTCCGCTCGGCTCTGCGGTCAGGGCCTGCCTCCCCATGTAAGTATTTATGTATGTCGTTGTGTATGTGCATATATCCCAGCAATCAAACACAACATGCAAACACACTACTGTAATCAAACACAAAATTGACATACAAACACCAATACTAGACTCAAAAGGACACCAACATTTAAAAGCAAACACTACGTACAAACACACAGCTGCATTCAAACATTACACACAAGTACACCACTGCATTCCAATGGCAACAGTACATACAAACACACCCCTACATGCACACACATACTTTATACAAAAACATGCTTCAAAAAAAGAATAAAGTGATCCTTGGACTAAAAAGTCCAGGATACACTAATAGGATATAGGTCTGAGTACACTGTTACTTTAAAACCATAAATTTCACCATTATGCCGATGTTCAATGCCTATTATATGATAACAATAAAAACCTTGAATAATAAAAAAAAACAAAAAAAACATAAATTTATTTATCATAAGCATGGACAAATATAAATAAATGAAAAAACACACACACTAAAAAACTAATAATAAAGAGGAGAAAAATGAAGCTCAGTGAGCTAAGGGGGGAGCCTACACAAGGGGTAATAGGAGGTGACTATAGTTAAATGGCATAAAAGTGCCCAATGTAGAAAATGAGAGAAAGTGTAAGGCCTAAAAGAAGGCTAAATAGACCTCTCAAATATCGAGCAGTTGCTACTCCATAGTCTTATAATAAAGATACCCTCCAGCCCCAGTAATAGCTACACAGAGGATTCTCACTAGAGCACTTAGTATCTATGCTACAATGTAACACACGCTGGCTAGTGCTGTCAGAATATATCCTAAGTGGATGAGAGCTATATGATCAAAGCAGGCTAACTCACTCCCTAAACTTCGCTCCAATCAGGCTTCAACTCCTCATACCCTAAATAAACACCCCAAACAGTGTCAAAATAAAATAACAAGTGCAGTGATTATAAAATCATAATACGCCTAACGCGTTTCGGCGCTAAAACAAGCGCCTTTCTCAAAGGCTATCAACGAGGGTATTCATTTGAGTTCGTACTTTATACCCTGAGCGGCATTGGTGGACCAATCAGAAGGGATTATGGGCGGCGTTACATTTGCACGCCTACCTATCAGGATCGTGCCCCCCTTCCATCGATCATACATACTTGCGCCAATCAGAATGGGGTAGGCGGAGCTAAGTGCCGAAACATGGAAGCGCTTGTATATTGCGTTGCCATGAGCACGAGCTCTCGCATCCCATGTATGGAATATTAACTTAGGCATCAGATAGCAACAAATAGGTCAATATTACGAACAACTGTACTGCCAGAGACAGCATAATTCTGTTATAATTCTGCATACATATCCTTACGCATACAAAACCGATCGTGACGGCTATACTTTATATAGTCAAAAACAAGAGTATATAATCTTGTGAAAATAAAAGTATCTATATATATATAGTTCCATCACACTAAGGCTTAAGGTGATATGGTGCACAAACTACTGACACGGAAAAGTAACGCTGTAATTACAAAAAATAATAAGGCAAAGCTAACAGGGTTCAAAAGATAAAGCTCCTAATGTGAAGTTGTATCACAGAGGGCTTAATTTAAAGCGATATGATGTTCATAATTTAGCTCAGGTTAACAAAAAATTAGCTCAATAGCTACATATAATCCATGTAGCTATTATAACCTCAATAGTTCATGATAGTGATATATTTTGATTATGGTATATACAGTAAATGTGGATAGTAACAAGTAAACAAATATATATACATAAGAAGGAAAGATAACTATGATGCAATAAAGGGGGTGAAGGTAAAACCTTCATTGAGGCCATTTGGAAATAAATTGTCCAATTTCTGTATCCAAAAACATTCTCTCCTTTTGAGGATCAAATCCAAGTCACCTCCTCTTTTCCCCAATATTACCTTTTCGACCCCAGCAAATTTAAAACATCTAGGTGCGTCACTGTGATGTAATCAGGGCCGCCACCAGAAATTTTCGGGCCCCTAACAGAACAAATGGTCTGGGCCCCCCCCAATTCACAAAAAGTGCAAATAAATAATAAATATAAATATCAAAACAAACAAATAACGCAGGAAACAATGAGCAAATATATACAACAATGTGCAAATAGTGCAGTGCAAACAAATGTTACACAAATTGACTTGCTCTATGTGTTTTAATACAACTTACCAATGTAGTAATCTTCAGATGTCCTAGGAAGTTACAAGCACGTACGTGGTCATGTAACAGGCAGAAATACTCACCTTTCAGGAAAATTGCAGGTGTCCATCAGTCGCAAGGTCTGAGCAACAAGAAAAAAAAAAAACACACACTGATGCACAGAGAAACACACAAACAAACATACATTCACAATGTGCATTTGGCTCTGTGTATTTCTAAATGTGTCTGAGAGTGTGTGTCAGACAGCAAGTATCCTTGTAAGTGAATGTGTGTGTCTGGGACCATGTGTGTGTCTGGGACCATGTGAGCAAGTGGAAGCTCGTATGTATGGGGGGCTGATTGTGATCTTTGTGCATTGTGTTTATGGAGAAGCTATATTTCACGACTGTGTATGATTACTGTCTTCAGGGTGTAACTGTGAAGGGGGAATATAGGGTTAACTTGGCAGAGTAAGTGTGACAGGCAGGAGCGTATTAGCCGCGAGGCAAACAAGGCATTTGCCTTGGGCTGCATTTTCCAGGGGGCGCCTGAGTTTTGTCCTGCCTAGGGCAGCACAAAACCAGGATACACCACTGGTGACAGGGCGAGGGGCGTGAAAGAGACAGGGGTGGGGGTGAGTGTGACAGAATTGGGGTGAATGTGGGGCTTAAAGTGACAGGGTGAGTGTGGCAGGGAAAGATTTGGGGATGAGTGTGACATAGTTGGAGGAGGGAGTGTAACAGGATGAGGGGTGTTAATAGAAACAGAGAACGTGACGGCAGATAAGAACCATTCGGCCCACCTAGTCTGCCCAATTTTCTAAATACTTTCATTAGTCCCTGGCCTTATCTTATAGTTAGGATAGCCTTATGCATATCCCACGCATGCTTAACCCCTTAAGGACCAAACATCTGGAATAAAAGGGAATCATGACATGTCACACATGTCATGTGTCCTTAAAGGACCACTATAGTGCCAGGAAAACATACTCGTTTTCCTGGCACTATAGTGCCCTGAGGGTGCCCCCACCCTCAGGGTCCCCCTCACACCGGGCTCTGGGGAGAGGAAAGGGGTTAAAACTTACCTTTCTCCAGCGCCGGGCGGGGAGCTCTTCTCCTCCGATCCTCCTCCTCTCCTCCCATTCGGCTGAATGCGCACGCGGGGCAAGAGCTGCCACTAGAGGCTTTGAGGGCTGGATTAACCCATTTATAAACATAGCAGTTTCTCTGAAACTGCTATGTTTATAAAAAAATGGGTTAACCCTTGCTGGACCTAGCACCAAGACCACTTCATTAAGCTGAAGTGGTCTGGGTGCCTAGAGTGGTCCTTTAAGGGGTTAAAGGGACACTCCAGTGCCAGGAAAACACTGCAGGTCCCCTCTCCCTCCCACCCCCCATCCCAAGTTGCTGAGGGGGTTAAAACCCCTTCAGGTACTTACCTGTATCCAGCGTCGATGTCCCTCGGCGCTGGGTCAGGATCCACTCACGCTCCTCCCCCACCGACATCAGACGGGGAGACCTATAGAGCATGCGCAGCCGTCGGCGGGGGAGACGCACACAAACAAACGCGCATTAGACCTCCCCATAGGAAAACATTGAAAAATGCTTTCAATGCTTTCCTATGGGGATTTCAGCGACGCTGGAGGTCCTCACATAGCGTGAGGACGTCTTGTGCCGTTATAGCACACTTTTCATGTGCTATAAACACAGAAGTGTCCTCTAGTGGCTGTCTAGTCTAGAAGACCGCCATTAGAGGAGTTAACTCTGCAAGGTAAATAATGTAGTTTATGAAACTGCAATAATTACACTTGCAGGGTTAAGGGTAGTGGGAGTTGGCACCCAGACCACTCCAATGGGCAGAAGTGGTCTGGGTGCCTGGAGTGTCCCTTTAAGGAGGATTAATATTCAGGTTCAGTGTGACATGGTTGAAGTGTGAATCAGTGAGTGTGACAGCATTTGGTGCTAGTGTGGCATGGTTGAGGATGGAGTGTGACAGGATTGAGGGATTATTATGACATGGTGAGTGTGGCAGAGCGAAAGGTGTTGAGTGTGACAGGATTGGATGTATTAATGTGAGTGTGGCAACGTTGTTGGAGGGGAGTGTGATACAGGATTAGCAGGGATAGATGTGAGTGTGGCATGGTAAAGGGGATGACTTTGTGTGGGGGTGAGGGTGACAGTGAGTGAGTGGAGGTGTGGGTAGCAGTGATTGCGGGAGGGGAGGGTAGCAGTGAGTGGGGGAGGTGAGGGTGGCAGACTGGCATTGAGTGGGGGAGGGGATGGTGGCAGTGAGTGGAGGGAGATGAGGGTGGCAGTGAGTGGGGAGGGTGGCAGTGATGGGGGGAAGGGAGGATGGCAGTGATGGGGGAAGGGATGGTGGCAGTGATGGGGGAAGGGAGGGTGGCAGTGAGTGGGGGAGGTGAGGGTGGCAGACTGGCATTGAGTGGGGGAGCGGAGGGTGGCAGTGATGGGGGGAGGGGAGGGTGGCCGTGATGGGGGAGGGGAGGGTGGCAGTGATGGGGGGAGGGGAGGGTGGCAGTGATGGGGGGAAGGGAGGATGGCAGTGAGTGGGGGAGGTGAGGGTGGCAGTGAGGGGAGGGTGGCAGTGAGACAATAAATTAACTTACCTCAAGAGTGAAGTGACTCCCTGTCCCTGGTGATCTTCTTTCCTGCAGCAGCAGGAGGGTGGCAGTGAGTGGGGGAGGTGAGAGTAGCAGTGAGTGGGGGAGGTGAGGGTGGCAGTGAATGGGGGAGGTGAGGGTGGCAGACTGGCATTGAGTGGGGGAGGGTGGCAGTGAGTGGAGGGAGGTGAGGGTGGCAGTGAGTGGGGTGGCAGTGATGGGGGAAGGGAGGATGGCAGTGAGTGGGGGAAGGGAGGATGGTAGTGAGTGGGGGAAGGGAGGGTGGCAGTGAGTGGGGATGGGAGGGTGGCAGTGAGTGGGGAGGGTGGCAGTGATGGGGGGAAGGGAGGATGGCAGTGATGGGGGGAGGTGAGGGTGGCAGTGAGTGGGGGGGGTGAGGGTGTCAGACTGGCATTGAGTGGGGGAGGGGAGGGTGGCAGTGAGTGGGGAGGGTGACAGTGATGGGGGAAGGTGAGAGTGGCAGTGAGTGGGGGAGGTGAGGGTGGCAATGAGAGTGAGACAATAAAATAACTTACCTCTGTCCCTGGTGATCTTCTTTCCTGCAGCAGCAGCACCCTCGTGGTCCCATGCTCTCCTTCCTGTCTGCAGCTCCGCCTCCACGGGTTCAGAGCTGCAGTCAGACCATGTGGAGATTGTCTCGCGAGCTCTGTTTGGCTGAGCTCGCTGACAATCAATCATGGTCTGCAGCTCTGCACCCGTGGAGGCGGAGCTGCAGACAGGAGTCACAGGGATCCGGATTTGTGCACTGTCTGCAGTCACAGTGCACGGTGAAAGGCAGCTCTCTCCCGGCGGCACACAGGGGGGCCCAGCATCCAGCGGCACAGAGGCTAAGCTGCTGGGCCCCCCTACTGTCGGGACTCGAGCCCGCCCGACAAATGAGTCCTCTTCTCAGTCCCGGCCCGCACCAGCAATCCGGCCGCGGGCCGGGCCCCCCAGGACCGCCGGGCCCGTGACAATTGTCACGGTTGTCATGCCCTGATGGCGGCCCTGGATGTAATCTAGCATGTCTGGCAACGGGGGTGTCTCTTTCTGATGAAACTGAATGGATATGTTCCATCATGCGTCTTTTAAAGGGACGTATTGTTTTCCCCACATATTTTTTACCGCATTTACATGTGAGAAGGTAGACTTCCCCCGTTGAATTACAATTGAAAAACTGTTTAATTGGAATTTTTTGTGTACCAGAGGAATCAGTTATAAACTTAGAGTCTCTATCTATGTAGCGACAGGCTACACATTGTCCACACTGATAGGTACCCTGCACATTGATCCAGCTTTTCTTGTTTGCATTGCGTTTAGAGAGATGACTTGGTACCAAAAAGTCCTTTAGATTTCTACCCCTTTTCGCCGTTATCGAGACATGTGGGGGGATAACATCTTTTAGATGTCGATCTTGTGTAAGCAATGGCCAGAATCTTGCCAAGATCTTTTTAGCTGTGTCCCACCCTGCATCAAAATTCGCCACGCATCTGATTGTTTTAGGGGGACATGATTTGAGACCATTATCTAAAAGGGTCTCACGTTCACTCCGAAGTGCTCTTTGATATGCCTGTTTTAGGCACCTATTCGGATAACCTCTAGCTTTGAATCTGACTTTTAGTAAGGCGGCCTTCTCTATAAAGTCATCAAGGGATGAACAGTTTCTTTTTAGTCACAAATACTGCTCCACTGGAATACCCCTCTTTAGTGGGTTAGGATGATAGCTATGCCAATTTAGCATGTTGTTGGTCGATGTGGGTTTGCGGTATAGAGTGGTCTGGATCTTAAGTTCATCCGTGATGGTAAATGTGCAGTCAAGAAAATAGATAAATAGACGTAGTATTTCAAACGTTCTGAACGAACAATGTGTTGCTCCCACCAACCCAGGTGCAGGTTCGCATATGAGGGGGCACAAGGTGTCCCCATCGCTGTACTCCGCACCTGGTGGTAACATTTATTGTTAAAAAAAAAAAAAATATGAGTCAGAATGAACTGTAGAAGATCAAGAACAAAGGTGGTGTGTCGCGAATGTTTTGGACCCCTTGTTTCTAAGAATGAGCCTACATGTTGTATACCCCCCAAATGGGGTATAGAGGAGTACAGTGCCTCCACGTCAAGGCTACATAGGATGGCCCCCTGTGGTACTTCAATAGATGTTACACATCTTAAGGTGTCTTTTGTGTCTTTAAGATACGAAGGTAGTTTTTCTACATATGGCCGTAGAATTTTAAAACATGCTTACAGTCACATGCACAAACACAACCCTGCAAAGATGGGCAAATGGTAGATCCCCAGCCCGCATAGCATCGAGGGAGTTGTACGACAAATAGCGATCTATCTTTTTGCCACTCTTGCGCTAGAGGGGGGCCCCAAAAAATAAACCCTGCACAATAGACCTCTTCACTTTAGTTCTGCCACTGACAACAATCTTGGGCACCTGGAGACCAAAGATAGAATTCAAAGTAAATTTAAAATTTTAAACCAGAATAGCTGAACTGGATAAAAAAAAAAATCACTAAGTTAGCTATGCTTTCAATTAAACTACTCTGGCCTATAATTTGAAATTCCCTTTGAATTGTCACTTTAGTAAATAACCCTGTTTGTATTCTGACCAGTTAGCCCACTGTGGCAAACCCAGCCACTTCTGACTTATATGTATCGTAGGTTGTCCATAGGCTGAATGTATACTGAAAGTTGTTACCTGTGATAATGTTATGTACAGCCGTTCGCCGTACGAATATGGGCTCCCCAAGTAGACCACACTTTCACCAGTCGTGTGGCACCAAGTAACCGATTGCACTCCGGGTGCAATCGGTATTTAAAGGCTCTCCTTGGTGGCCGCCGATCGGCTACCGACCATGCGGCGGTCGGCCATCTTGGATCCTTTGTCTCTGCAGCGGTGTTCGGTCGTCGAGAGCCTGGAACCGAAAACGGCTACTCAATGATTCGAACACCGCTGGACTTCCAGAGCGGTGGGGAGTACCGCGTTTAGTACATTATGTGCCCCATACATATTCGGTACTTTTAGACCGAATTCCCTGTTTGGATGTATTTTGTGCGGCGTTCGGTTAGTTTAGCTGGGATCGGAGCGGTATTCTCACTAAATGTGCCCACCGACTCCAGCTATCTACCGAACGGTCATTCATCTAAAAGCGAGCTGTAATGGATAAACTACAGATTTCTGTATAAATTGTCGGTTTTGCTCCACGAGGGGATAATCCACTTAATCGTCCATTTTAGTGGGAGTATCCCCCTCGTGCAGCAATGCCTGTTGGGATAATTGCAATGCCTGATGGGAGAAATCCCCTGTAATAACTGTAAGGAAACCCCTTGCACGGGGAACTGCATAAATACGGAAGTCTGTGAATAAAGCGAGTTAGTTGACTCCCAAACTGTGTTTCGTCCGGTTATTGGGAGGATGGGGAATATTGCCGTGCTTTCTGTCTTGACTGTGGATTTCCTGAGGATACCAACGGATATCGTGGACTAATATACTGCGTTCCGTTACACCCACATTCTGTCAGATGCATGTGGAGTGTTACACAGATTCTGAGCTCTCTTTTCCCACCTGTAGATCTGGTCGATGACTGTTATTGCTGTGAGAAGGTTGGGGGTTGATCTGGGTTTCTAACATTGGCCAATTTAGACAGGTGCACATTTTCATTAGCTAGCAGGTGATGTTTTTTTTTTTACTTCCTAACATGGAAACCATGTGCCATATAGAGACATTGAAGTGGAACCATCTTCAATTACAGCATTTTCTTTTCTTTTCATGTGACGCTCAGTTTTCTTTATATTAACCCCTTAAGGACACAATTTATGAAGTAAAAGGCCAGCATGATAGAAAGTTTCCAGCATGTGTCCTTTAGGGGTTTAGCAATGGAAATCCCAATCAAGTTTAGTCCGGCTACAACCTTGTATTGGAGGAGGAGAAACAGAAACGTTGCTTAATTTCCTCTTTAATATATTCCATTGAACGAAAAGGGCGGAGCTTATAAAACCGTGATTGACAGGGAGCTAAGACATAGGCATTCAGTTCAGGACACAACTATATATAATGGTGTGGATTTCTAAAAATTTTTTTAGACTTTACAACACATATTTATTAAATATAGGGTATACGTAATGTAAAGTAACACTATAGGGTCAGGAACACATGATGGGGTCCCTGCCCCCTCCCCCATTTAAATAATAAAAAAGTACCCTTTTTCCAACGCAGCGTGTGTCTGCTGGTGCTGGCCAAACATCACCCTAGTTTATCCGCATCACTTCATTAATTCAATGCATCTCTATGGGAAGTGTTCCGCAACTGAGTGTGGAAATGCTAAACGTCAGTGCTGCACAGTGTGCAACACTGCCCCAGGAAGCACCTCTCGTGGTCATCTGAGTGACTGCCACTGGAGGTGTTTCTAGGTTGTAATACAAACACTGCTTTTCTCTGAATAGGCAGCGTATACAGCAAAAAGTATGCAGGGACTGACTATGCTCACCAGAACAACTACATTAAGCTGTAGTTGTTCTGGGGACTATAGCGTCACTTAAATATCAAATTTACTGATAAATGACAATTTAACCATTAAAACTTTCAGCAGCTGCTAATTACCAGTTAAACGTTACCTTTTGTAGCATGAAAACTGCCAAATTCACCAATAGTGACAGTCATTTTAGTGATTACTGACCTGACACTAAATGATTTCGACAAGCATAGAAACAAGTACTTAACTTGGAATTTGTAGTGATTTGCAAGAGGGATTGCAAATGTTAAGTGATAAACCATTTTTTGGTTACAATCATCTATTATTGATAGAATTAATCATAATTTCAATGCAGTACAGTTAGAATCAGTTGTATTTGAAAAATGTAGTAGAAATCAGTAAAAACAAATATAAGGAATATGGGCAGTTGCATTTACTTTGTGGTTTATTCAATAAACTGGGAACTGTACAGTAATCAGTGGCGTACTAATGGGGGGGGGGGGGGAGGTTCAGGAAGGGGAGTGCCACCAGGGCTGACAAGGCTTGGGGTTCTTTAAGCTGTGTGGCTGCATGGGGGCCATGGGGGCGGTGCCAAGATGGATGTGAAGGCGGAGCTAAAGGCAGCCTTGTAGAATATTGCATATTCTATGTTTCTATTGATTATTTATGGATGTCTGGATTGGCATAAGTAACAGATGGTATAAGTCACAGGGCTTTCTTTGTCTGAGAGCTCTGGAATGTGGATTTGGGGGTCTTGTCCTTATATGGCTAGAGTTATAGTCTGATGTCAGTATGGGCACATATATATAGTAACAGAGGGACACGAGGTCTAACTTGTCTCTCTCTCTCTTGGCTCTTGACTCTCTCTGGCTCTCTCTCGATGTAAAGATGTAAGGATGTAAAGAAGTCCAGCAATTACCATCTGCATTCATCATTATCCTGTAACATAATTTGTTGTTTTATTATGTATCCGGAACTAAGAATAAACCTGAAGAAACTGTAAGTCAGAGTGCGTATTAGTACTTTTCAATAATATAGACATATATTATTGTGGCGGGCATTTGGCCCAAGACTATATATACAAAAGACGTATATATATCAATCAACTGAAGACAAGAAGAAATTAAGAAGATTTAACAGTGACGATCGATTCCAGATATATTTTACAAGCCTCTTACTGCTTCACACAGAGGGGAAGCAGGAAGGAGTCCCTGCTTCCTCAACTCCAACACACCAGGGACTGGATCCACTCCTCCTCCAGCCCAAGCTGACAGTAAGTCAAGATGTTTAACGTAGAGAAATGCAAAGTTATGCACTTCGGGGTCAAGAATGTACAAGCAACTTACACCCTAAATGGTAGTGAATTAGGGATAACGACACACGAGAAGGATTTGGGAATTGTTATAGACAACAAATTAGGCAGAAATATGCGATGTCAATCTGCAGTTGCTAAGGCCAGTAAGGTTTTGTCATGTATAAATAGGGGCATAAATTCTCGGGATGAAAATATAATTTTGCCTCTTTATAAATCGCTGGTAAGACCACACCTTGAATATGCTGTACAATTTTGGGCACCTGTTTTAAAGAGGGATATCATGGCACTAGAAAAAGTGCAGAGACGAGCTACAAAATTAATAAAAGGAATGGAGCATTTTAGTTATGAAGAAAGGTTAAAAAATGTAAATCTCTTTAGTTTGGAAAAACGGCACTAGAGAGGGGATACGATAACTTTATACAAATATATTCGGGGCCAATACAAACCATTATCTAGAAATCTATTCGTAAACAGGGCTATACATAGGACACAAGGTCACACATTAAGGCTGGAAGAAAGGAGATTTCATCTAAGGCAAAGAAAAGGTTTTTTTTACAGTAAGAGTAATAAGGATATGGGATTCTCTGCCTGAAGAGGTGGTTTTATCAGAGTCCATACAGATGTTTAAACTGAAATATGATAAATACTTGCAAAAACATAACATACAGGGATATAATTTCTAATTAGTGGGGTAATAGCTGCTTGATCCAAATAGATTTCCCCGAATATCAAATATGATATTTACTAAGCAGAATTCATATGTAAATAGTTGCTGCTAAAAGGTCAGCAGACCTCACTTAACAACCACATAAAATAAATATAGGATTTAACCATTTATCAAAAATATCGTATTCACTCTCATCTGCTTCAAGGGGAAGCCTTTTCACAGACATGATTTCAATTGCTTTTCACAGGTAGAAAGTACAGAAATTCATTGTACTTGACCACTGCTAAGCGTCTTTCAGTCCTTTGTTTCTATTTAATGAATTATTTATTTATTTTGAACTATTGGCCCGGTGCTTGTTTGAGCAGCAGGAACCCAAAGATTCATTCAAGGAAATAGCTCAGAAATAATTCAGGACCTAATTCCTGAGCTATTTCAGGCCCTTTTAGGGTGAAACGGAACTCACCAGCATCAATTTGGAGTCAGTTTGTGAAACTGTAGAGGAATATAAAAATAACAATATTAATTAAGTGATTTGTCCTTCGGATTACCAGAGCGTCGACCAAATGACATTTATGTTTTGACAAATTTGGTTGTTATAAAATAATAATAATAATAAAAATAATTAGTGTTAAAAAAAAAAAATCTATTTTCTTTAACAGTGAATTTGCTTATCTTGAATTTCCGAATAAGGGTGCATTTAAAACAGGGATTTTTAGAAAATAGCATAATTAAGATAAAAATAGCTGCGCTAAAGCATTGTTCTAATCTGGCTATTTTATCCTAAAATTCTCCCCGGTTTCTCTTTTAGAGAATAGCCCATTAAACCACACTGCTTTGGATAGGCTCCAGGACACACAGACCCAAGTCACGGAGGATGCTGTGATGCTTTCACTTAGCACTTCAAGCTACAAGATCCTGCCACATGCTGATAGCCTGCTGCTTGAATTACCACTTGCCAGTCTGAAGCACACAAATATCTGCTGTAGTGTATGTGTTGTCATATGTTATTTCTTTACACTCTGAGTCACGGGCTCCACCGTCTGTCATATGATAGCATTCATCTTTTGACAGCAAAATACGAGTCCTGCCTTTCTCTAGCCTGTCTTTATCTGCTGACTCGAAATTAACTCTGGGTGTCTGCTCCTCGAATTGCTCTGTAATTATTTCAAGCACTCTTATTTATCCACACTCCCTCCATTGCAAGCCACAGAAGATTCTCACCATGGAAATTTGCCCTAGTACCGTTTGTGTTGAATGGACCTATACTTGGTTGTAACAGTCCATTCATAAATGAACAATTAAATATATTTATGTCTAATGTGCCACAGAGAAATGCCAGGACATTTTCTATGAACCTGATGATGTTTTCAGGGAATTCCTGTTCTCACTTCTGAGGTAATAATGTCCAAAATTGTACTTTAGCATCTAAACTCAAGTTAAAAAACAAAACAAAAAAAGCCAACCTCTCTCATTCTTTGCCATGTAGGTCAGGTGTTAAAAGAACAGTGAATATTAAATTAGATTTTCATGACTGTATGAGTCAAGATTACATTTTACATGTAGTCACACAAAATGAATATATAAGAGGATTTTGTTTTAATAGAAAATCATATATTATTTAACAGCCAACTTTGTGTCGGAATATACTGGGGCATATATACAAGTGTACGTACACATATACACATTATTACATTATTAGGGGGAATGCCCTGGAATGACATTCTGTAGCAAGGTGCTGCTGAGTAATGTTCTAGGGATGCATTTTTACTGGTGTCTCAATAAGTCCGTTACTTTGGTAAAAAAAACCAAGACAAGTGGCAGGGCTCTAACATCAAGACTATCCAGTCAGATCCAGGATTGTTGGGAGGTATGTTCTTGCAGCCCACACATTCGTACAACTGGTAAAGTCAGTGGTTGCACAAAAAATGAATAAATCATTGCTCAGAATTGATAATCCCCAGACAGCAATTCAAATTGTGATTAGAAAGATCAGAAAGCAATGAGGATTTATGACTAACCCATGCATTGTCAAGAAGTAATAACGTTTACACCAATATCTCTAAATTGGAAAACGCTCCAACTCATTCATTTTTGCAGCTCAGTTATTTTGACATTGACATTTGCAATTCCTAGTTTATTGAATATACCCCACTGATGGTATATTCCATCACCTATATAGTGACATAACGTTTGCTGGGATCCAGAAAGATGCTCTTATTCAAAGTATCTTCTCAATCAGTGTTTCTTCCAATCAGACAGATAATGTTACTATTATTTATTTATATAGATTTAACCAATACTGCAGTACTAGATCTACTGCGTAACGGGAACTGAATGATGATATAATAATTCTGCACCTCCAAGTACAGACACTATTATTAATGAATAAACATTAACTATTAAATGAATGTCTCTGTAATGTAGTCATTTACCAGCAACACTCAATTTTAACTAACAGCTCAAATTTCCACTGTCACTTGCATGCTGCATGCTGAAGCCTGGGGGGGGATAAGGGACGTTCTCTATTCCTGGTGCTGCCATCCTCCGCTCTTCAGCTTTTGGCAGATTAATCTACATGAAGACACATCATCTTTGCACTCCAGCACACGCAAGAGAGTAGAAAATAACGGTCTATGGAATATTGTGCAAGGCTGCAAGAAAGCCTCAGAAATGGGCCTTGAGAACGAGATGCCATTACAGAGGACGCCTTTTCCCATCGCGAGTGATATAGAAAATGCATTGCTTTGTACATTGATCATGCCAGTTGTTCCATATAGCTACATACCAATAGAACACCCAGTGTCGGCATCCTTTCTATGAAATAATCTGTGCGAATTAATCCTTTAAGAGTCAATTACATAGTTTGGCAATCCTTGAAATGGTGGGTGAACACATTATGGAAAAACGGAATGACTTGCATGTTTAGTATGTATCACAAGCTCATACAGTCTTGTTGTTATGATGGCACAGGCTGTCATTGGTCGTTCCTGTATTCCTAAGTCTATACTGCCTCTGTCCCTAATTATATTCAGCACCCCCTCCCATTTGCAATAAAAATATTTTTAAAAAAGCAAAAAATAAATAAAAAATAAAAAAAAGCTTTTTACTTACTTTTTCCACCACCAAAAAAGGTTGTTGCAGTGAAAGCGCCTCTAGTGGCCATCTGGAAGACAACGACTAGAGGTGTTAACCCTGCAATAGAAACACTGCAGTTTCTACAAAGCTACACTGTTTTGCATTGCAGAATTCACATTACATTGAGATGAAGTGGTCTGGATGACTTTAGTGATTCTTTAGAGGGAGCACAACAAAGGCTGCAGTTTATTATTATGATAGTTATGGCATTAGGAGGCTGTGGTTATTATGTCACTAAGTTTTCAAGCTCTATATCTCTGCAGCTTTTATGTCACAATTAGGAAGCGCTGAAAAAGGCTACAGAGATTAAGCACAACCAAATCCTCCTGAACCCTAGTGCTTACATGCAGTGTGTAAGCATGCCATACAAATACTTTGGACAGATAATAAGTTATTATAATGTCTCCAGCAGATGGGGCGGTCCTATGATGGTGCCAAGGAATTTCCCATAACCCATTGCCTTCTCACACCATAAACTCTCCGATAAACTGAAGTGGTTATGGTACTTAAAGTGTGTCCCTTTAAAGGGGTTAGATGTTGCTCTCTTACGCTACCACATAAAATCTGTTGCAGATCCTTTCGATGCAGAGATTAGAGTTGCAAATTGCTCAAACATTTTTCTTTCCCCCATGAAGATAACCTTATACAAAATTCCTTTCTGTGAACACGAGAAAGGGTCTTTCATCTTGGCTCACGTTTTTATTCTCAACATGTGTCTAGAAACAGTTTGAGCGAGACCACACAGTTAGGCTATGTTTCTCTCTTTTGCCACAGCAAGTATTCCAGCAGGGAGATTAACCCTTTAATGTGTATAAAAAAAAAAGGCCAAAGGTAGTCAAATATACCGGCTCTCCTGTTCTATTGGTGATTATAATGCTGTTTGTCTCTTTTATATGCTTTTGTGTACATAGCAGTAGAGAGAAATATCGCAACTAATCATAAATGAACAAGATGTGAAGCAGAAAGGGAACTGGATATAATATAACAGGCCCTGGGCGTCTTATATCTTTCGGTGTGAGGACAACCACATTTCCCCCGCTGTCCGATTATTTGTTCCCGAGATGGCCATGTCTAAACTATTTAGGGATTTGTTATTTGAAACTCTGTTTTTAATACATGGTATCAGTGCACGTAAAAATCCACATAAGCAAGAAAAAGATTTTTTTTGCTTGTATTTCTTTTTTAAAAAAAACAACTGTACGTTTACTAGTCTTGACTACAGGTAGTCCTCACTTTTCGACGTGCCTGTTTTACGACTGTTTGGACTTAAAAATCAGCTCACTAGGGTGGGGATTCAAAGGATTTCCTACGTTAGAGAGCTGGTCTATGGTCGGGGAATTTTCCCCAAGATAGATTTTAGAGATTCTCAAAGTGCCGATGATATTAGATACATCAGTCCAGCCTTAGGTTCATCAATGGGAAACTGAGAATCTGCTGTTGCTTCATGACCAACAACAAGACTGCAAACGCATTACCAATAGGTCAATGTGCTACGGAATCTGTTGGCGCTATATAAATGGCAATAATAATAATAATAATATGGTTCTACTCTACTCTTAGAGAATAACGGGAGCTTTTAGTTATTGGTATATTAGCAGTAGCTGCTGGTAACTCCCTGTAGAGGTAGGTACTTTAACAAGTAGCAGCTGATTGGTACAATCAGATATGGCGTAAATGTAACAAGTTTCTGCACATACGTTGTTAAGTCTATCTAATAAATACTATTTCCTGTTGCCATGTTTATGTTTCTCTATGGGAGTTTGCTTGCAAAGTTTACACCAGCATAACTGATTAGCTATGGATACTAGTAATTACCATTTTCACATACCTTTATCCAATGCTAACAACTGCTAACACCAGATTCTCACATACTGATTTGGCATGTTATATTTTTACTATCAATAATTTACAAGCCCTGTCTGTACATTATCATGAATTTGGAATGGGAGGTTGCTAGGTACCCAAAACACCAGTGGCTTCAGGCCAAGGAATATTACAGTATTAGAGAACTTTTCTAAATCAACTATTTTCAATTTAATGTTGCAAAGTGGTTTCTAATTTACTAAAACTGTTTAGTGTAATAAACCCAACTGTGTGCAGCTGCTAACCAGAAATGGGATCACTGTGAGATAGTTAAAGGAACACTATAGGGTCAGGAATACAAATGTGTATTCCTGACCCTATAGTGTTAAAAATGCAGCTTAGCCCCCTGCCTCCCAGTTAAATAATTTCGAAACGTACCTTTATTCCAGAGTTGCACGGGTCCGCTAGCGCTGGAACCCCTGCAACGCAATCCACCTCCTTGGCTGACAATCAGAATTGATGATCTAAACCAGGCTTTCCCAAACTCCGGCCCTCCAGTTGTTGCTGAACTACAACTCCCATGATTCTATGAATGAAAGAGATAGGCTAAGAATCATAAGAGTTGTATTTCAGCAACAACTGGAGGGCCGGAGTTTGGGGAAGCCTGAACGAAACCAATCCAATACTTTCCCATAAGAATTTTTTCCCATAGGAAAGCATTGGATTGACTCAGATTGTCAATTCTGATGATCTCATCCAAAAAGGCAGGGCGGAGCCGGGTACCTAGCTGTGCAGTCGCAAGTTGTTGGAGCTCCGTGCAGCTCTGGGATTTTTTGCCTGACTGCATGCAAGTATCCCCACAGTCCCACCCAGCCAGTGGACGCAGCATTGCCCTCTTGCTTTCCGAATTGTCAGTGATCGGAACCATGGCAGCCTACCAACGGGAAGCGGCCGATCTCACGTTCTCTGACCTACTAGGAGGCAGATCCTCGGCGGTTGGGCCCTACGTTCCCAACTGACGGTGAGGATTATCCCGACACCCACCTCCCTTGGGACCCGCTGCTTCACGGTGGCAAGTGCACTCAGGCGCTGAATTGCACCCAAGTTGGCGCCTGCCTTGTGTCATAGGAGCCCACAACTCCACAAGTTATTTTATGCTTTCTGGGCCAAACTAGGCAGCAGACAGCAAACCTCCACACACATACTGACACCCGGTGACGCACAGAAGCGTAGGACGTTGTGTCTCCCGCACCCAAGGCAGGCATAGCACCAAGTGGAAAGCATGCGCAACCCACTGATGGCACCCCATATCTTCAGCAGCCTCGGAGACCTCAGAGCAGGCACTCTAACGGTCAATCATCATCCCAGGGCTCGAGGTTCGCCTTCTCAGATTGCGACTGTCCCTGTGAGATCGGCTCTGTCAGGATTACATTATCGGAGGAAAGACGTTAGGCTAGAACGTGAGCTAGAGGCTATTCTGTCAGCCTACTCTGACTATGTCCTACCAGTATGGGGAGTGGGCTGACTGTATCAGCATTTAACAGGACGCAAGGACGCTATCTGGGAGGTTACTCTTTGATCACTACTTTCTATCTTTTTATTTAAAATTCTGACTCCACCGATAATTATTAAATTGTGGTGGGTAGATTAACACAGAATGGCTCAATCACAAATAACTAATTGTACTGATCTGAAAACTCACATGCAAAACACAGGATACATATCCAAGTTGTGACTATAGCTCACTTCCACATTTTTCTAAATCAGAACCATTTGCCTTAATTTAGAATTTTGGATTTCAATGCACTTCGATTCAGTGTTTAGTGAATAAAGCCCTTAGTGTGAGACGAAGAGCAGAAGAAGTTGAATCTGGTCTTGGCACTGGGGCATTGTCCCTGTGGCTCTTCAGCACATGGTGTAGGTGAACTGGGGACAGTAATCTTCAGCTTACATAATAGCAGCTGTTCACTTGATTTCTTTTTGTATGGTGTTTCGCAGCCGGACTGAAAAGAAACGTGTTATTATTCCAGTAGGCATCCAGGAACATGTAAGGCAATACTAAGAAAAATACTCCTGAAGTGCGCGTCAAAATCAAATCATACCACTGAAAATCTCCTGGTAGTACTGTAACTATATACAGCGCTGCGGCTAAAATGAGTGCTTAACTTGTACCTGTCACCAATACTTTGTCACTACATATAAAGTCTTTATTAAATAGTAGATACATATAAGTTGCAAACTTTTGGAATTCAGCGTATTTTAAAGTTATACAACCTGGAATCATTAATGAGACCCTATCTATTTTTACAGCTTTTGAGAATTACACAAACATTGAAAATGACCACCAAAAAAATTATATATTTTAAAATAAATCAGTAAAACAGAGACTACACCCAGCCCAGACACTAAATCATTACAGAGTCACTGATGTCCAAAGTCCTTACATAAGGAACTTGACGTGATTAAGGCTCAGTGAATGCTCTGAAAGAACCCCAGTAGACTAGCAACTATAGTATCCATAGAAACAATATCAACAGTAATGCAGTCCATTTAACCATAGTCAACTAACAGGTAACTTGACTGCTTAGATGATGATAAAATGTCCATAGACATAACATTACATTTGAATGCAATAAGGCAGCAACTACATAAACAGCAATCCCTTAAAGGGAGACTGTACCGTTTCGAATACATATTACAAAACAAACAAAAATAAAATAAATGAATGACCTTCATTCCAGCGGCAACTGCCCTTCGGCGCTGCCACAGCCTCTTCCATGATAACTGATCCTCTTAGAGCATTGGGGACTCAATGAGCTTATGATTCTGCCATAGAGAATCACTGAATACAATGTTTCTCTATGGCAGACTGTGAAGGCACTGTGCATGTGTGCATGGCGTCACAGCATGTTGTATTATGAGAAGTGACAGTCCTGACTCTCATACCCAGAGGGCTTAGAGGCACACTTCCAATCCTTCTAATTAATAAAATATTACATATTAGTTGGGCTGGACTAAAGACACTATAATGACTTTAATAAGATGAAGTTGTAATAGTGCCTACCGTGCTGCTTTAAACCTGGTAAATGCGCTCCAGAATAGTAGGAGCCATACTTAAATTACACTAAAAATATAAAGAGCTACTCAGAATACTGCATTGTGCACATGGTCAGGATAATATCTAAGTGTGGATATATGGTCTTCCTTAAACCTAATGATGTTAAAATGCAGTCCACATGGAAAACATACAGAATAAAAACAGAAAGTCACTCACATGTAAAAGAGCTGCTCAGTCCTCATTCTAGAATAACTAGCACAATGCAATATATCCCCTGCCTAGAGATATACAAGGAGTGATGCTTAATTTAAAGGTCTTGTGAAGTTCTCAGCAGAAATATTTGAAAGGAAAAGCAAATACCAATAGTGTGGTTTAAATAAGATGTATGTAATAAGCCAAATGACAACTCATTTTTCCAAGAGCAACAAACAGTCTTGATAGCAGGCTTTGGGTGGTATAATCCCCACCAGATGGAATACTTGTCCTCCAGAGAAATACGAGAAATGCTGACAATCTGGTGTAGGTAAATTACTTAGATTTATTTAAAAACAAGAGAATTAAAACAAACTGCAGTTCACAGTAAAGCTTTTTGCACTCATCCTGGCTGAAAAGTGTCTGTATGAATTAGAGTTTTTTGCTTTTAGATATCTAAAGACAATATTTTGCGAGTGCAAGAACATTCATGGGTGCTAATCCTGACGTTCGTAAGTTTGCAGGCACTTTCAATACAGGGTTATGCACTAAAGGGAGCCAGGGTTATGCACTAAATTATTGAGAATTCAAAGGGAATTTTAAATTTAAGGCCAAAATAGCCAAACTGGAAAAATTCTCCAAGCCCGTTATACTTCTAGTTCGGCTACTTTGGCCTTAAATTTGAAATTCACTTTGAATTTCCAAGAATTTGCAAGGAAAGTGTTGGTGAGAGATGACTGTTAACATTATTACTAACTTCTGTTTTGAAACAATTCATTTCTAGTTGGACATGCCACCAGAGTGAATATATCAATCAAAGAATGCAGACACGCTAAATCACTTTCGGATAACTATCTAATTCAAAAGATTTAGCTTTGGATAAGACAATCGCCTCACTCTGCAAGCTAAAGATAAAAGCAGGTAAATACGATCTTTTAAAATTCCATATTTACCTGGTTCTTCTTTATTACGATTTCCACACCCTCTCTGGAGGGGGAACACTGAGCTAGCCAATCAGTGTCCTATCCCTAAAAATGCTGGAACTGTGCATTGGGAATACCTGACAGATTTACATATGTGTAGTAGATAGGAGATCTTACACCTTGCCACAGTTTAACAGGGAGAGAAGAGAGGGAGTTTGATCAGTGTGATCATGCTCAGCAGGCTCCAGTGTCGGGTTTCTCTCGGCTGCTGCTGAACAAAGATGTCCAGATTTCTGTCATTAGTGGACTGGTCTGAAACTAAGATGGGTATGTAAGGGGGCAGGGGCTCAAGAAACTCACCAAGCAGAGCATAGGCGTGCGCCTGGGCACACCCTAATCCCCGCGGCCTGCACTATGTGCCAAGATCTCCCTCACAGACCCACAGCAGCATGGAGGGAGGCAGGAGAGGACCCGGGGAGCTCTTGCCAGCAGCTCCGCCGAGTTCCTCTCGTGAGGTTGGAGCGTTGCCGCGATCTTGTGAGAGTGAACTCTAGCCCCTCAAGAGTTCACTCATCACTGGACCACCAGGGATGGCAGCAGCACGGTCCCCTCTCCCCCACAAAAGGTAAGAAGGGAGGGGGGGGATATTAAGTAAATGGCCCCCACCCCCACACACTAACAGCACCCTCACACTCACAGCGCCCTCACACACACACACGCAAACAGCAGTATATATATGTGTGTGTGTGTGTGTGTGTATATATACACGTGGCGTGTGTGTTTGTGCTTTAGGGTGCACACCCTTATACAATAGGCTGCGCACGCCTCTGAAGCAGAGTGCAGGGGCACCGCAAGCAGTGCACATGGGCCGAGGCCAACACGGGAGAGATCCTTTCATCTCTGCTGCTGGCCCCATGCAGAGCAGACCCTGCTATCTGCATTCTCAGGACGGTGGAGAGATCAAAGATCTGGGACCTGGAAGGCAGAAATGTCCTCCCACAAGCAGGTAGCTGCCCAGTAATGTGCTCGGGGCAGGAGCGAGTAAAGAGAGAAGTCAGCATGCAGTCAGAGGAGCTGCAGGCTGAACTGCATACGCCACCACTGGAATCTCCCCTCCCCCAGTCAGGAATATCATTAGCTGTGAAATATTGTTCAAGCCTTTCAACCCAAGAGGCCCATAAATCCGAGTCAGGATCAAAGTCCTTTATAGTGCCAATGGCTGCCATGTCAGTTTGGGTTCTACAGCCTCGTCGCCACTGTGATGTTTTGTACAAATCAGTCAATATTTCCTGTATAACGAAGTACTCACTTTATTAAAAAAGGAAGTGCATCATTCACAGCCCAACTGCCCATACATCACAATACATACACTCATACAAAGCCCAACCGCCCATACATCACAATAGATATTATATTAATATAGACCTTAAGCACCACACACACACACACACACACACTGCATCCCCCCCCACACACACACTGCAACCCCCCACACACAGGGCCGGTGCTTGGATTTTTAGGTACATAGGCGAAGATGCATTTTTCCGCCCCCCCAAAAAAAACATCTTCACCTATGTGCCTCTTAACCAGCCCCGCTCCCCTCCCCGACCAATAGTGGTCCCTTCCTGCCCCTTAGTGTTCTTCTCCCCTCCCCCCTCTTTTCCCTGTCTCTTGGTGTTTCTCTCCCATTCCCTCCCTGTCCCTTGGTGCACCCCACACCCCATTAGTGGTCACACTCCCCTTCCTGGTGTGCCTTCTACCTCTATTGTTGCATTGCCTAGCGGAGCAGATCCCCTAAAGGAGCTTCAGTTTTCTGTACCCGGCCGAACTGACAGGGAGTGCTCTCTCTGTGAGCACCTCCTGTCAGTCTGGCCAGGTACAGGAAACAGAAGCTCCTGTACTGCGCTCTGCTCCGCTACACTCTGTACACACTGACAGTCACACGCTCAATGACAAACACACAGACGTCACTGACAGACACAGACTCATTGACACTCATTGACAGACACACGGATAGTCACACACATACTCAATGACAAACATACTCTCACTGACTTGACAGACACACTCATCATACACTGACAGACACACTCCTAAACTCACATGCACACACACAGACGCACTCACTCACACACGCTGTCACTCATAGACGCACGCTGTCACTCACAGACGCACACTCTGTCACTCACAGACGCACACACTGTCACTCACAGACGCACACGCTGTCACTCACAGACGCACACGCTGTCACTCACAGACGCACACGCTGTCACTCACAGACGCACACGCTGTCACTCACAGACGCACACGCTGTCACTCACAGACGCACACACAGACACTCACAGACACACACGCTGTCACTCACAGACACACACACAGACACTCACAGACACATACACTGTCACTCACAGACACACACACTGTCACTCACAGACACACACACACACACACACACAGACACTCACAGACACACACACGGTCACTCACATACACACACACAGACACTCACAGACACACACTGTCACTCACAGACACTCACAGACACACACAAATACACTCACAGACACACACACTGTCACTCACAGACACACTCACAGACACACACACTGTCACTCACAGACACACACACTGTCACTCACAGACACACACACTGTCACTCACAGACACACACACAGACACTCACAGACACACACAGACACTCACAGACACACACACTGTCACTCACAGACACACACACAGACACTCACAGACACACACAGACACACACACTGTCAATCACAGACACACACACTGTCAATCACAGACACACACACAGACACTCACAGACACACATCACATACATTCACTAATTATTTTAATAAATATACATTTCCCACCCAGCCTCCTTACCTGGAGAGCTGGTGTGGATGATGCATCCTTCCCTGGGGTCCTGCTGAGCGGCGTGCGGCTGTGCTGTGCGGAGATCAGACGCGGCGAGGGAGGTCTAATCTCACCGCTCTGCTCCCTTGCACGCTGTCTGCTGATACCGCGGGAGCCGGAATATGACGTCATATTTCGGCTCCCCAGGTATCAGCAGACAGCGCGCGAGGGAGCAGAGCGGTGAGATTAGAGCTCCCTCGCCGCGTCTGATCTCCGCACAGCACAGCCGCGCCGGGGGCCGAGATGGTGGCTGGCAGGAGGGAGAGCTTCCCTCCTGCCGGTCACTGAAATTTTGCGCCCCCAGAGCCCGTGCGCCCTAAGGCGGCCGCCTGTGCCGCCTTATGGACGCGCCGGCCCTGCCCACACAGACACATTGCAGCCCGTCCCAATAGACACACACTGCAGCCCCCACACACATTGCAGCCTGCCCCAACACACTGCACCTCTCACACACAAACACACTGCAGCCTGCCTATATTCATTAGTGTGTGTGTGTGTACTCAACAGTCTATAACTTATAGACTGTTATATAACTTATAACCTCCCTTATTTACTAATACTAACAATTTTGGTCTTTCAGCTTTTTAGTAGATAGCTCCCCAACACGTGTGTGATTGCCATTGCAACGGCTAAAAGATGCAGCAGCGGACCGGGTCAGAATTTCATTAATAATGACTGAATTTAAACTGGATAAACTGTCGACATTCGGTTTGGATGGAATTCTGCCATTTCTACGGAGCTCTGTCTATGACAGAACGTTCAGATATAGCGAGAGGAGGTAACGCGAGTACATGGAGGAAAGTTGAATATTGTGGGAAAACTTTCTTTTACACAATAAGTGGAACTTACTTAAGCTTCTCCTTGCGTCAAATAAAGTCAAGCGTAGGAAAAATACATAAGGCAAATTAGTCCCTAGTAGTTAGAAATAGACGGGAAAAGGTAAAAAGAGAAAGACAGAGTAGGAAACAGAACAAACAAACAATTGGGAAAAGGTTAGTTCGGTGTGACAGTGCCGCTTCAAACTTTGATTCCTAAATTTGCACCCCCAAATATTTAAACTCATATTGTTATAAATTATATCTCCCAACACTTAAAGGTTTACAAGCGGAGACGGAATAGTGGTAGGTTTGTGCCAGTCACAGTGGACAGGTTCTCCCAAAAAGAGGGAGTATCAGCCTGAGGTGCTGAGGCTAGTACTTTTGAGTATGAGCCCTGAGGGCCTTCATAATGTCATTCACTGACTGTGAAGGTATGTCATAGACCAGTGATGGCTAACCTTGACACCATAAATTGTTTCTGGACTACAGTTCCCATGATGCTCGGCTAGCTTTTAGACTTTAAACGTTACCTGAGCATCATGGGAAATGCAGTCCAGAAACCATTTATGGTTTCAAGGTTAGCCATCACTGTCATAGACTGATCACCTGAAATGTGCCTACGTACATGACAAGAATAATATAAATATGAATTATGATTACCTAGTCTGTTTGCTTGAAACTAATGATTCAATAACTATTTTAACCTTATTTACATCAAATCTACAAACCTCTAAACTTTACCTTGACGAAAAACTTTACGTGTGAAGATTGTGTCCTCTTTTTTTTCATTTTGCAAAAAGTGCAGATTTCAATAGAAATCATCACTTTTATAAAGTATACTGGTTACACCTCCTTGGCTTTCAAGCAGACAACAGGTAATGTCACTTCCTGGTTTTGTTAGCTCAATACAGCTGACTTCAGAGACATCTATTGCCCAGAGCACCTGACTTACAAAAACTTCTAATTGAGTTGTATTGGGAAGTCTGTGATTGGACAGCCACAGAAAGTCCGGGCAGAGTTAGCATGGGAGAGCTTGTAAAGGCAGCACACAAGAGTTTTGCAAAATTATTTTAGATATATCCCCGATGAAAAAATATATATTTAAATGCATGCAAGTTTTCATTTGGAGTATATCTACTTAACAGTGATTTTTATTTATTTTATATTTGGGCACTTGAGTTTCCCTTTAAACGATCTGATCAAATTAGCAAGAACCTTATTCCTTTACATATGTATTCCATACATATATTGTATAACACCAAGGAATATTATAGAACATTACAAGTTAACATAATAATAGCAATAATAATCAGTTTTATGTGATTTAAGCTTATTCTGCATCTTCCAAACTCTATGCATGCATACATTCAATTCATAGTAAAAGAAAGTTTTGGGGCAAACTTCTAAAATAACCCAGCTTGCTAGACTTACTTAACCTACTGTTTTCTGTTTGTTTTTTAATCCCATCTTCTGCCTATGAATTTTATTACTAAATGAAACCCCTCACTGACATCAGTTACACAGGTTATAGTCTGCACAGATACTTTGCACAGTCTTGTGTCATGATGTCATTTACATGCTGTGACATACAAGTTGCATCATAGGCTGAATTGTGATGTCATAACCTGCATTTGACATATTTACAGATGAAACCCTAAAACGTGAACCCTAAAGAATGTATTAAATATTACCTATCCTGTATACTTTGAAAATCAAGGATCTTAACTCCTTTCAAGATTATGACGAGTTTGAGACTTATTTTATTACAAATATGTGTACAGTAAACAAGTTAACTTTGAGAAAGTGTTGCAAGCAGATCAACTTGTCAAAGACAGTCACAGCAAATGGGGAAGATTTATATAAATATTCTGTTTAAAAAGTGGTGTAATGAACTAAAATACAGCAATCACCATGGAAACCAATAGAATCAGGAGGCAGATTTTATTGGTGACTCCTCGCTTTTATATTTCCCCCCTTTTTTAGAACAGAATTGTCAAACTGCCACACAACCATGTGGCCACCTAAGTGAATTCGATTTTTACATAATTATAAATATTCTAAATAAAGCCTATACAAAGCAATATATTGAAATATTTTGCTCTATAGCGATCTTAATTAAAGTTTACATTTTCTTCTCGAAAAGTATTTCAATAAAACTTCCAATTCAAGTCAAATTCCATTTATTTATTTAATTTTGTCATTGATTTTTATGCCCTCTGAGTTTGTTGGCAGTCTCCTGCGGTTGTGAGTTTAAAGCTGAAGTACTGAGCTAGGTCCTGCTGCTTTTCTTCTAATTTAACATAATAGCAAGATGGCTGTTTACAGCAGTGTTGTTACAGTTATCAAACATTTTAACATATTGCGGCTTGATACATCAAAGAGATCATGGTGGGTGCATAACTGAGTCTTTAGGTTTCATTTCCCCACATTTTTCTGAAAGTCAGTAGAGGTTTATATCCAGTAGAGTACTGTATACTTTCTGTAATCTTATAATTAGTTTAATTTATAAAACATCAACATCTTCCACAGAAGCACACATTGGATATAAGAGACATATGTGTTTTTGTTGTTGTACTTTTTTTTTTTTTTATATGGAAATTAGAACAATGGCGATCAAGACTCTCCACAAGCCAGCTTTCAATGTAATCAATACATTCAGCGAAAAAAAAGGTTACCAGTATATTGCAGGTTGTAATTTCTATTTTTCTTAACTCCCTTCTATTAACCCCAGAGCATAACTGTCATTAGCACATTGACAATGTGTATATTAAGGAATTAGTGCTGTGCATCATCTAAATCAAATGCTGCTAACAGAGATGCACTGCAGACAGAGTATGCATATGCAATTAATCATCTGATTATCCAATCCAATGCTTCTCTTCTCATAGATATGCATTGGATTGTATATTGAGCAGGTATCGCTTCTTACTTGTACACGAATAGTGAGGTGAGTGACAATTCATCTTATAATGTATGCCCACCACCTACTATAAAATGTATCTCCTATTCATTCTCATTTTGTAGTTCCCAGCATAAATAGAGACTTAGTGCAAATGCAGGAAAGCACTCTGAGCTTTAGAGGGGATGGACTGGGCTGCGTGCACACAGCAGTGACAGTGTTTGCTTGAGGGCATGTTAACAGGGCATTGCCTGCAAGTGAAAGGCTATCATTTCCCATCATCACCATTGGAGCGTGGTAATGTTTAAACTTGCTCAGTCTTGTTTCCAGATGGCAGATTGGCAGATGCCAGGGGTGAATATGCACCCACCCAGGAAATCAGTGAAATATCTCCCTAATGGCAGTGTTTCAAGAAAAAAGACTGCACATATAGGATGTGTGTACCATAACCACTACAAAAAGCTAAATGTGAGCTTGAAGCGGCAATGTCACACTCTGAGGGCATTGATAATTTGCAAAGACCCCTGACAGTGACATTGCTGCTGGTGGTCCGTGGGCTGAAGTAGAGCAGGGAAAGATGGGATTTACTTATTATTATAATTTTGAGCATTTATATAGTGCCAGCATATTCTGCAGTGCTTTAGAATATTATAGAAGGGGAAAATTTAACGACAAATGAGACAATTACAAATTGTTACAGGAACCAAGTAGGTTGATGAGGACCTTGCTCAAACAAGCTTACAGTCTAAGCCTGTCCAACACACAGATACTAGCTCTGAAGTCATCACTGATGACAACTGGGAGAGTGACACTTCTAGACACTGTATGGAGCTACCGCATCTAGAATTGTCAGGCGTTGGAAATATACTGAGACAAAGTAGTCCATGCTTTATCTCAGTATATCTTTTGACTGGCTTTGGATTTTAGTGAAATTCCAAAACAGTCAGTATGAGTATTTTATGAAGATTTTATCTTTATGAACTACTCATTTTGCATTGGGGAGAGGACGGGGGGGGGGGGGGGGGGGTGCCACTTTAACACAGCAGAATGTGTAGATTGCAACAGAAACTACAGCCACATTTGACACTAAGGCAGAAAACGTGTGAGTGACGGTGAAACATGTTTGTTTTTGTACTGCCTTATACTGCTTTTTTATTGTATTACATTTTCTTTAATAAAGTAGTTAATGTTATACACTTTTTTTTAACTCTACCCTGACCTTTCTTCTGGAGCTTGAACACATATTCCTTTGGTGGGGAAAATACATGCAACAAACTTGCCTACAATCCTGCTGTACCGTAAGTTGGGTTATATATTACCTTTACCCACCGCATCTGGCTGGAGGTCCCCTGCACTGAGCACTTTAACAGAAGAAGGCTCTGACTATCCCGAGGCAGGAACTATACCGCCAAAGCTGTAAAAGCTCAAAAACCTGTAAATGCATTCTCACTTTTTTAGAATTATCTGTGTGGAAGATAATACACTATATTCTGTTATATTCTTCTGTTTCCACATATTTAACTACTCCTGAGAATATATCTACCTGAAAAAGTATATCAAAGTGCTACTTCATCCTTTTGCTTTTACGTATCTTCTATTGAACCGGAACAGAGAGGCTCTGGTTTGGATGTTCGAGCTGCCTACTCGCTTTAACTATACGTGCTAGAAACCTAGTACCCAGATATAACCTCTAATTATGCAATTGGGGTGGAGCATTTGGAGAGAAGGGTGGGCCAATGCTCCACTCCACAGTTTAGTGGTTTTCTTAGGAGACAAAGATCCAGGCCAGGGTTTTTTGGACTGTCTCCAACCCACTGCTCGGCTGCAGATAATCAGCTGTAGCAGTGGGAATAAACCACTCCCTGCTAGGCAGGTACAGGGGGATTGCTGGCTTCCTCTCAGGAAGCAGGTAGGAGAGAGGGTGTTCTCTCCAGTAAGAGAGTCAAGGAGACCAGGCACTGGGAGTGCTGGCTTGAGGCACTGGGAGTGCTGGCTTGAGGCACTGGGAGTGCTGGCTTGAGGCACTGGGAGTGCTGGCTTGGAGCACTGGGAGTGCAGAAAAGGAAGCAGTCAAGGCTGGCTTGGAGCACTGGAGTGCTGAGAGTGGACAAAGACACTAGGTTGGTGAATCCAATAAATTATGTTATAGTTTAAACCCTGATAGATAGGGACTCTGATGTGAGTTAGTGCTCAGACGAGCTAGGCTTTTTGTTATAGGGATTTGTGTTACATTATTTCATTTATGGTTACATTTGCTGCTGCCTCATGTGTAAATTTACGAATAAAGTTGCCGGGATTAAAAGAAAATAAAAGGACTGTGCATGTTTTTGCCCTAGAGGACTGTGCTATCTACAGACAAGGATCACAATATATATTTATATATTATATTTTTCTACCACACCAGGCAAATATTAGAATTATGTTGTCAAAAACAAACACAAATCCCTGTGCCTGTGCAATTATACTGGATGCTGAATCCAGGATAGGAACAGAGAAAACATATGAATGATTTATGGTAAGTCAAACAGCACAGGGTTAATACGTTTTAAATCTCCAGATGTGGAAGACAGCAGGTCCTAATTATTTATCAGTACGAATCAGCACTGCCACTGAAGGAATCTCTTTGCAGGAACACTATAGCGTGCCATGGCCACTGTTTAGGTGACTGGGCCACTGCTGCCCGCGTTAAATTGAGTTACTTCTCTTTTTTCCTTCGCAGCACAGGTGTCCGCAGTTCCACTCCGCTTCTTTGTCTGAGAACATCTCAACCATTCCAATGCTTTCCCATTCTCTCTCAGACCATCTGATTGAGATAGTTGCGTTTTACTCCACTATTTCAGTGGAAGCCCGTCGTCTAGTGGCTGTTAGTATGACATCACTAGAGGCAGGTTAACCATCCAATGAAATCATTGCTGTTCCTACATAGGTCCTGCCTATAGAATCACCTTAATAAGAAATTATAAAACAGGCAAATAGGACAATTATATGTAGTAGCTTTGGCACCACACTCTTTTATTAGACAGATCAGTTATGAGAAGTTTCAGAACCCAGTAACATTCTGGGGCTCCAGTTCTACATTGATTTGCTCCATATCGGTTTATACCTATCCTCGCCTTTCCATATCTCAGTCCATTCTATTGCAGTTCTATTCTGAAAGAGGGGTTTTCAAAAATGAAGCAAGCACAGAGGATGTAGGCAGTGCTCAACATATCTCTAAGCTCCCGAAGGCAGTAGCAACTAGTTGCTATATTTCAAGACTTGGGATCAAAAAGGGCAAGTGGCCAGGTTTGGCAGAAGAGGACAGCGTGATTTTCACAGCTATATACTGAAGCTAGAACACGAAGGCTGTGTGTCAACAACAACCAAATGCATGTATAGTGTCCAACACTGGGAAGGAGAGATGTCTTTAGATTTACTATGATATTATGAAGACGACAAATAATTGTCACATCAAAGCAATATAATAGATGAGGTAATGAGTGATGTGGAGACAATGTTAGTTTCTCTCAGGCAAGCTACACAGACCTGTTTAGGACAATAGTTTGCTAGAGTTAAAGGGACACTGTAGGCATCCAGTCCACTTCAGCTCACTGAAGTGGTCTGGGTACTGTGTCCCTTTTGCACTTAGTGCTGCAATGTAAAACATTGTAGTTCCAGAGAACTGTAATGTTTACATTGCAGCTCTAAGTCTGCCCTCAGTGGCGGTCTACCAGACAGCCACTGGAGGCGCTTCCGGAATCAAAACGTACCTCTGGTCCGTTTTCTGACGCTGGACGTCCTCTCGCTCTGCATGAGGATCTCCAGCGTCAGATTTTCCCCATAGGAACGCATTGATGATGCTTTCCTATGGGGTAGTCTAATACGTGTGTGGGGAGGAGTGTGGGCGGAGCATGACCTAGCGCCGAGAGACATCGGCGCTGGATTCAGGTAAGTGGCTGAAGGGGTTTTAACCCCTTCAGCCTGCAGGAAGGGGGGTGGGGGGACACGAGGGACCTTTCAAAAGTATAGTGCCAGACAAACTGGACACAGACAAACTGGATATTGCAGCTAAAACAAGGAACTGTCACTTCTCTTGAATTTTTTTTCTTTTAAATTTATATTAAAGTTTTAGCAAATTGCATCATAACCCTTTTCAGACAAGACAAAGCCAGGGCAAACATTGCAAATGAAGAGGAAATATAGAAACGTTGTTTAACCCTTTAACCCCTTAAGGACACATGACATGTATGACATGTCATGATTCCCTTTTATTCCAGAAGTTTGGTCCTTAAGGGGTTAAGGACCAAACTTCTGGAATAAAAGGGAATCCTGACATGTCACACATGTCATGTGTCCTTAACCCCTTAAGGACACATGACATGTATGACATGTCATAAATCCCTTTTATTCGGAAGTTTGGTCCTTAAGGGGTTAAGGGGTTAATGTCTCCTCTTATCTGTTTGCTGACTGCCAGGTGCAAAGGCTTACAATGATGTCTGTCAGAGAGATAAGATGGAGGAGCCTAGTTGCAGGATAAAGGTGTGGATTTCAATATTAAATGTTATTTTCCACACTTCACAAATATATATTTGGTGAATATAGGGATATGTGAACATAATATTAACAATCCGTAGAAATAATAGTTCCCCTTTAACTGTTTAAATACACAATCTCATAAATGAATGTGAATAAATCTTTAATAATAACAAAAAATAATAATGCAATGGTCTCACTTGTTTTTCAGAATGTAAAGATGAACATTTTTAAATGGTTTCGTCTACAGTTAAAAAGTGCAGTGCAGGTAGTAAATCATCTGCTATCACTAGAGCCAGCTATTCCTCCATGCAGAGTGAGCCAGATGTCACCAGCATAGAGCCACATCTGGGTATGGCCATGTACATGCCTCACATAATAGGGATTATACATCTGCGTATGAAGAATCAGCCATAATTATTCCAATTCCAGCGGGGTTTATGACAGTGACATTTTATCTTGAATATTTAATTATATACTGAGCATTTATATCCATTCATTGTAAATATCACGCTCAGCTGCAAACCTTGGAAGATTCATATTCTTATGGTCCATGGATGCCCTCCTTCTGCTTCTTCTTATAGAGGATGTAATGGAGAACGTGGACACAAGTAACAAAGTGGGACAGGCTATCACATGAGGTCAATCTCCTTAAAGCGAGTAACGGTTTCCTAATTTGGAAGGCAGACTAGGGGCAATGGGCAAGGGAGTAGATAAAGCTGACAATTTTGCCATTATAAGTTACATTTAATGCTGTATATCCTGGCTATTATTATTATTATTATGATTGGATTACCTTGTGCTTATTCTCTCATCTTTCCCCTTTATTATTAATTTCCTAGCCCTCCCTCTTATTATTTCTCTTCCTCTCTGTATATGCAGCCTCAATGTGAGGGTCCCAAGAGACATGGAGATGCAAGACGCAGACATTTAATACTCTGATCTCTCCCCTCCTGCCACTTGCAGAAATGTGCGTATAACTGCTGTCATACAATAAATACAGTATGGAGAATCTAACTAGTACAAGCTATAACCACCTGGGTGCTAATTTTCACTGGTATTCCCTCCAATACCAACATAAATAGTAATGAAAATAAATAAGAGAATGCACACCAGAATACACAATAAATGCTCAACCAGATTTAATGAACCATTCACAGGTTGAAAATACAAAAATATATAGAGTGATACAAAGTAGGCAAAAAATAATAAACAATACAATTTACCAAAGTTCTCACACCTAACAGGGCAGAAACAAGCATCAAAAATACCCCCCCCCCCCAACGTTTCGGCACCTCCTGGCTGCCTTTATCAAGGGCGTTTATCAAACTCACCACAAATCCCCTTAAATATCATTTACACATCTGATGGCCATCAGTATGATGAAAAAAAACGAAAAACGGAAGTGACATAGTCACCTCCCCCTTCGGTTTCATACATATACATATAACATCCCCATTATATCATATAACCAACAACACACAAATCTAATGGTATCAGCAACTTGCATTCCATATTCATACCTTTCAAACTCACATCAAGTAATGGTATGTAATCGTATAACTGCTGTCAACATGTCAAAATCAGGTATATCACTGTATGTGTTATAGTGTATATATATATACATATATATAAATATCATAAAAATAAGCATCTAATATTATCAAAAATGCAATTTGCTCAAATAAAAAAAAAAAAATATATATATATATATATATATATATTGATTGTAATTATTTTTTTCCATGGTATTATAAATGCAAATGTTCAAATATCTCCTTATTTATATATAATTGTATCAATTCTAAATCCTTTTTCAGATATCTCTGTCTATATAAATAAATACATAAATAATCAGAAAACCTTGCAGATCATTTCCCCCATTTACATTTCAAATTATTAATGCTGAAGCGGATATAATAAAAAGCTGTGTAATACAATACATATAATAAAAACTAGCACCTTGACAGGCCATCTAAATTCCCCTCAAGGAGAGCACGGTGACGGTGGACTACAGAGCTGAAAGTTCTCCTATTAATCACGGGTATCGTTAAATGCTGTTAACTGTGTCTTTGCCAAGGTTGCCACCTTTTGTTTAACAATACTATCAATCTAGCAAGCATACAATTAGCCTTCAAAGCCTTATGTGTTTCGTTCTATTCATTGTGGCACATTAAAACAGTATTTCTCTGTACACACTGACCTGTTTCATTGTATAAGAGAACTGTTGTAATCAATGAAACCTACGTATTCTAAGATTTCTAGAAGAGGCTGATAATCATTGCACCAGTACGCTGAACCAGTGTCTGTGCGTAAATACCACTTTCCATTCTCACCACACACTATTTTATTGTATTACAGCATATTGCATGATATCATTATAATAGGCCCTTGTTGGAGTCTGTCTATTGTGAGGGCTAGGCAACCTGTGGCACTCCAAATGTTCTGGACATATCCCCTAAATGCTTTGCCAGATTTAGGGCTGTAACAGCATTATTTGAGATGTAATCCACAACATCTACCCTTGGGCAAGGCCATGGGTGGTTTGAGTCAAACTGCTTAAAAACCAGTTTGACCCACAACCCACTGACAAAGGCCGAAGCCTACTAGCACCATAAACCCTAGATCAGAATGTAGTATTTAGACAGCTCCTTTAATATAATGATACCAACAAGAAACGTTACCCGGTTCAGGATATTTCTCAAACAGACGTTATTTGGATTCCATGGTGTGGCAGCATGATGTTTTTGTAACGTGTCTGCCTTCATCATAGCAGGAATGCAGACATTTGCTTTCCATTTGAACAAAGACAAGGTAAACAGGATAATGGAATTTAAAGCTATATAAGGATATTGTGTGATACATTTATAGATGAGCAATTATTTAATTATTACACACTGCTGATACTGTGTGAGTCTAATTACTGGTAGTGCAGCATGCTTGATATTTGTCCTGGAATAGTTTGTGCATTGGACATATTTCAAAGCAATATGGATGATAAGGCTGTACACACAAAATATCAGAGTGGCTCTTTGTGCACCAAGATCTGGAAGTGGAAGGAGCCTATAATAGTAAATATCTGAGCAACTGCACGTTTATACATTTGCGATTTGCTTTGCCAGAACAAAGTATAGAAGGAATAATTTGGAGAACTCGATATGACTCATTATTCAGGATGGAGCCACTGCAACAGATATGTAGAAATAGAAATTGTCCATTTACGTGACAAAACAATTCTGTCTGGTGACAATTCTACTAATCACTAAGCTACAAGCTAGATAGTTGAAATCTTAAATGTTAATATAGTTTTACATCATGTTACATTTGATATTGTTATAATGATTTCTCTACTTTCTCACACTTATATAATGTATATATTTCTACTTTTGAGAAAGCTTTGGCGAAACGCGTCAAGTGAGGAGTGAGGACTACTACATAGGACTGGTTTTTATCTAGTTGCTTTTTATTACTTATATTTTCTTCTGTATTCACAATAAAGTACTATTTTATCTATGAAAACCACAGTGAGAAGCGCGGAAGCGTCTCTAGCGGCTGTCAATGAGACAGCCACTAGAGGCTGGATTAACCCATTTGTAAACATAGCAGTTTCTCTGAAACTGCAATGTTTACAGCAGGCAGGGTTAACCCTAGAGGGACCTGGCACCCAGACCACTTCATTGAGCTGAAGTGGTCTGGGTGCCTATAGTGGTCCTTTAATGAGATCAGTGATTAGTGCTACAGTGTATCAAGGTTTGATTTCTGGTAGGGTGAAAGTGCTTTCAACCTTCCAGAAATGAGTACAGTTGAATTGGGTAATGGGTGACATCTATGCCAGTGGCAGAACTAATGCAGATCGGGCCCTGATGCAAGAATAGAACAAAAAAAGGTTGCGCCTAAAATATACAGTAAAACATATAAGAGTGTATATAATAAATAATATAAAATAATACAATTTAATATTGAATGTTAAATGAAATATAAATGGATAATTGGCAATAGTCCAAAGCACTTATCATAAGTCCATAATGGTAGATGCCGTGTATAAGAACAGGGATCCTGAGGCGTAAAATGGGGTGTGTCTTCACAAATGGGTACTTGCAATCCAGGGAGGTAATATGTGAAGAAAAAAACAAGAGGAACTCCAATGGCACAGTATATAGATGAATAAAATGGTAAATAAAATAAAATAAAAGTAGTCTTACTCACACTATTCAGAGCTAGAACCTAGCTCTGATATAACGCACGTGAAGTGGAATAATCCCCACTCAAGGATATGCGGCGTAATATTGATTGGCGAGTATCTGGCTCAGATTCAACGTCCAAGTTGGTATTATTCGACCCAGGGAGATAAAATAAAGTATATAGTGCTCTCTGTATAGTAATTAAAAGGTATAAAAAGAGAATAAATATACTACTCACAGTATATAGAGCAGGCTTGTACTGCTCAATGTAGGCGCTTGGGTGGTATCATCCCCACCTAAGGATTCTTTAGGCTTCTCGTCAGGTAGATAGTATATGTATAGTCCGGTGAAAAAGAAATCAAAATGGCTATAAAATGTTTTATGCCAAAGTATTTTCTTTATTGTAAAATAATAATATAGATATTAATTTTATTATTTTACAATAAAGAAAATACTTTGGCATAAAACATTTTATAGCCATTTTGATTTCTTTTTCACCGGACTATACATATACTATCTACCTGACGAGAAGCCTAAAGAATCCTTAGGTGGGGATGATACCACCCAAGCGCCTACATTGAGCAGTACAAGCCTGCTCTATATACTGTGAGTAGTATATTTATTCTCTTTTTATACCTTTTAATTACTATACAGAGAGCACTATATACTTTATTTTATCTCCCTGGGTCGAATAATACCAACTTGGACGTTGAATCTGAGCCAGATACTCGCCAATCAATATTACGCCGCATATCCTTGAGTGGGGATTATTCCACTTCACGTGCGTTATATCAGAGCTAGGTTCTAGCTCTGAAAAGTGTGAGTAAGACTACTTTTATTTTATTTTATTTACCATTTTATTCATCTATATACTGTGCCATTGGAGTTCCTCTTGTTTTTTTCTTCACATATTACCTCCCTGGATTGCAAGTACCCATTTGTGAAGACACACCCCATTTTACGCCTCAGGATCCCTGTTCTTATACACGGCATCTACCATTATGGACTTATGATAAGTGCTTTGGACTATTGCCAATTATCCATTTATATTTCATTTAACATTCAATATTAAATTGTTTTAAATGGTTTTTATTTTTGTGAACAGTGCGTATAGTCAAGTACTTTACATTTATGACTGTGTATGCCTACGTAGAGGCTTAGCTCAGATGGAAAAGCGTTGTATGACGGTGAGCCGTCCAGTGCAACAGGTCTAATCAACAGTTACAATATAACAGTAACAAAGCGGTAACAAAGTGAACTCTGTACAGTTAACAATCATATGTTGGCTGATGACAATGCTGTGGAAGTTAGTAGTAAAAGCTCTTTGAGCATAGGTTGCGCGAGAGCATGTGTTCTCTCAGCCCCCTCTAGTGAGCAACACAGGTAGAGTCAGGTACTTGTATTCTGAAACTTGCCATTGTATAAGAGCCTTATAGGTGATCATTATATAAACAAAATGAGAAACGTTTGTCTTGTGTGTGTCTGTGTGTGTGCCTTAATCATACGTAGCATAGTTGTCGTAGAGTTCGGTTCCGATTCCAGTATCTGGGCGGCTATGTGAGTCCAAGTTATGTCGTGTTTGTGGGTGTGAGGGTCTGGGATTTGGGAAAGGGGATGGGTCGAGAAACATAGTGAAGTAGGGAGGCAAGGCATGTGGGGGGGGGGGGGGCTGGAAGAGATAGTGGCATCAGGGCGTGCGGGCGTCCCTGCCGCCTCGCCTATCTGTATCCCCATTCTCCGCCCCCGACCGCCCCGCCCCGTCCGCATCACCGGTGGCCGGCTCTCCTTGGTTCCTTGTCTGCTCCTCCCTAAAGTCTGATGTAGTCAAAAGGGCTACGAAGTCGTCTGAGGTGACATATTTCATCCAGTAGAACCACCTCTTCGTGTACCTTTCCTTTGTCGCTGCTGTGGTTGTCTTCAAGTCTTCATATTTCCGGGTGTCCTCCACCTCTTCCACCCATCGTCGGAGTGGGGGGGTGCGTGGTTGTTTCCAAAAGATAGGGACTGTTGTTTTCGCTGCATTGAGGAGCCTGGGTATCACTGATCGTTTATATACCTGCATGGGCATCGTCGTGTGGTGCAGCAAGAAGGGGGCCGGCGTCATTGGGAGGCATTCCTCCGTAGTTTCGGTGATCACTCGTCCCACCGTTTCCCAGAATGGTCTAATGAGAGTGCAGTCCCACCAGAGGTGTAAGAACGTCCCGGCCTCTCTTCCACATCTCCAGCATGTGTCTGATTTTGAGCTGTCTCTGGTGTGAATGTCTGCTGGAGTGACGTACCACCTCGTGAATATTTTATATGAGGTTTCCTGGAGCCTCGCTGAGCCGGGGGTCTTCTGGATGAGTGCAATTATTTTATCCCAGTCTGTGTCTGTGAGTGGCTCCTCAAGGTCCTCTTCCCATCTCCTAATGCATGGCGGTGCCAGGAGGTACCGTCCGGTTGCCAGCGAGGTGTATATTTGAGAGATCGCCCTGGGGGGCGGTGTGTCCGTTCTGCATAGGGTTTCGAACTCCGTACATTCCCGTATAAGGCTCGGTTGTTGGGGGATTGAGCGTGTGTAGCGCCGTAGTTGTTCACGCGCCATAGTGTGCAATAGGGTATGTCTTTGGTCCGGAAATAGGGTGGTTATTGGGTGTATTGCGCCCGTGGATGTTAGCACATCTCCTATCCGAGGCAGCGCATTATTGAGCCCTGATTGCAGGGTTGGGCCCATGTCCCCTGCTGGGAAATCCGGGTTACCTCTGAGGGGAAGTAGGGGACTCGGGTCCGTCGTAAGATAGAATTTGGGCCCTGTCTGGTGCCAGATCCTGAGTGTGGTCTTCACAAACGGGTTCACGTGTTGTACGTGTCGGCTAGCTTCCTTAGTGAGCCAGGGTAGGGCTCGCAGGTCGCAGTTAGTGCTGTCCTCTTCCAGTTGGATCCATGGTTTTCCTTGCGGCTTGGTTGACCAGTTAATGATCCTTGTGAGGTGGGTTGCGATGTAATACTTCTTGAAATCAGGGAGGGCTAGGCCCCCTTTGAGTTTCGGGAGAGTCAATTGGGAGTGGGCTATTCGGGGGGTTTTGCCTTTCCAGATGAAGTGCCTGACTGCCGCTTGGATGGTGTCACGTTTAAACATTTGTTATGAAGGAACACAACTGCAGATTTCGTATAGTTTGAATATTTATTAAAGAAAGTAAAAGGTAAAGACTTTAATTCCACTTTACAGGTACTGTAGCATTAAGTAATAAACGATAACTGAAGTCCACAATTATATGCACTGTAGCTTTAAGGAGTAAACGATAACTGAAGTCCACAATTATAAGCACTGTAGCTTTAAGGAGTAAAAGGTAACTGAAGCAGCAAGAGTCCTTTAGTAGTATTAATTAATTAGATGATAAAAAGTTACAATAGCTGTTCCATAGACTTTAAATGAAGAAAGATAGATGCAGCTAACTGAGACAAGTATGAGTTGAAGTTAGCTGTAACGGTTGGCTTTAACGAAGGACTTTGGAGACAGGAAATAACAGCTTTAGATGCAATGCTTATCAGAGAAGTTTTACTTAGCTTCCGGCACATAGAACACTGGTTCCCGAGATTTCCTCAGAGGCGGATTATCCTGCATGGATAGAGTTCAGCTTTAGCCGTGGATGAGGAAAGGTGAAGGGAACTTTGCAGAGTCTTTCAGTCCGGTCTGGTAGCAGAGGCTTTCACAACGAAGTTGTAGCCGGGTTGTGAGTAAGGAACGTAGTTCAATAATCCAGCCCTGATCAGCTGGTGCAGTCAGATTAAATAGGCAGACCGTGTCATAAAGGGGTGTGGCTAGGCTCCGTGGAACCAGGAAGTAAGAGGATACCATAGTTAAGGCATGACAGATGGATGTGAAGAAGCTGTTTGGTGCCGCGACTGGTACGGTTTGGAAAACAAATAAGAATTTTGGGAGAAGAGTCATCTTCACCGCGTTGATGCGGCCAGTCCAGGATATGTAGTATGTGTTCCAGGCCTGTAATTCTGCCTGCGCAGTCTGAAGGAGCGGCAGGAAATTGTGTGAATACAGGTCTGCCGGGTTCTGCGTGAGCCACACCCCTAGGTATCGCATCTTGGTGGTGCACCAGCGGAAGGGAAAGCGGCGCCTGAGAGTCTGCGCTTGGGTGTGTCCAACGTTGAGGTTTAACATTTCTGATTTGGTATAATTGATACGTAGGTTGGAGACGTTGCCGTATGTTTCGAATTCCGTCATGATCTTTCGCAGTGTCGTAGCCGGGTGTTGTACGATGAAGAGGAGGTCGTCCGCATAGGCCAGGACTTTGTGGTGTGAGCGACCAATGCTGAGTCCGCGTATCTCCTCGTTGCTTCTGATGTTGTTAAGGAATGGCTCCAGGGTTAGCGCGAAGAGCAGGGGAGATAGGGGGCAGCCTTGACGTGTTCCATTGCGTATTCGGAATGGGTCCGTGAGGGCCCCATTGATGCGGAGTCTCGCCGTCGGGTCACTGTATAGCGTCTGAACCCATTGTATGTATTTGGGGCCGATGCCTAGGCCGCGTAGGGTTTCGAAGAGGAATTCCCAGTTGACCCTATCGAAAGCCTTTTCGGCGTCCGTGGAGAGGATTAGGGTCTGCTGTTTGGATCGCGTGGCTATGGAGATCAGGTTCAGTGCCCGTATGGTGTTATCTCTAACCTCTCTCCCTGGGATGAACCCTGTTTGATCTGGGTGGACCAGGTCCGGAAGCAAAGGCGCCAGGCGGCCAGCCAGCACGCTTGCCAGGAGCTTGACGTCCACATCCAGGACTGAGATCGGGCGGTAGCTAGCACATGATGTCGGGTCCTTACCCTCTTTTGGGAGGAGGGTGATGTTCGCCGCCGTGAATTGGGTTGAGGGGGTTGCCCCATCCAAGATCGAGTTTAGAGCCGAGTGTAATTTCGGTAGGAGATCCGGCATGAATGTTTTATAGTACAGCAGAGGCAGTCCGTCTGGCCCCGGTGCCTTCCCCGTCTTGGCCTTTCTGAGTGCATAGGTCAGCTCCTCCACGGTGATAGGGGCCTCCAGCTCGTCCCGTTCTGGGGCTGCTATTTGTTTCAATCCTGCTGTGTCAAGGTATGCGCGGATGGCCTCCCCCTTGTGAGGCGTCGCATTGGCCTGTGTGTCTGGTTTCAGATTATAGAGGTCCTCGTAGTATTGGGTGAACGCTGCTGAGATCTGGTTGGGTAGGTGGCATATCTGTCCCGTGGCATTCCGAATCTTGGGTATATACAGGTGGTTCCTGCGTTTCTTTAGTAGCGTTGCCAGGAGTCTCCCACATCTGTTTCCATGTTCATATATCCGGTGTTTGAAGTGTTGGTAGGAGCGTTGGATTGTTCGGTTCAAGTGTTCGGTGAGGTGGGTGCGCTTGAGAAGGAGGTCTCGATAGGTCGATGGGTTCAGTGTACGCTTATGATGACATTCCAGTTCTGCAATGTCCTTATTGAGGTCTGTTATCGTCTGGTTGTATGCCTTTTTCATCTCCGAGCATCGCGCAATGAAGTGTCCCCGGAGTACCGCTTTATGTGCCTCCCAGCATAGCAGGGGCGACACGTCTTCTGTTTCATTTAAAAGAAAGTAGTCTTGGATAGTTTGTTTAGTCTCGGTAACCAGGTTAGGGTCTTTGAGGATTGATTCATTGAGCCGCCAAGACACCTGACGGGGTCGGAACAGGGGTGACTTGATTCGTATGCGGATGGGGTTATGGTCCGACCACGTCATGGGCAGGATTTCCGATTCCACTAGAAGAGGCAGGTTGTGATACTGTAGGAGGAAGTAATCGAGCCTGGTGTAGGTGGCGTGCGTCGTGGAGTAGAACGTATAGTCCCTCGCGGTGGGGTGCAGCGCTCTCCAGCAGTCTGTAAGTTGGTGATGGTGCAGCAGTTGTACCGTCCGTGAATGTCTATTGGGTGTCCGCTGTGCTGGGTTTGCTGTGGAGTCCTGATGATGGAGCGGAAGATTAAGATCTCCTCCTATGATCAGGGTGCCGTCCGCGAATCCCATCAGGGTCTTCAGTGCCGAGCGGAGGAATCCGAATTGGTTGGTATTGGGCGCGTATAGAGTCGCGAAGGTGTATGCCCGATCCTGGATGGTCCCCTTCGTAAAGATGTATCTGCCGTGGGGGCATCTAAGCGTGTCCTTTTCGACGAACGGGATCCTTCTGGAAAACAGGATGCCCACGCCCAGTGTGCGGCGGTGTGGATTGTTGCTGAAGAGTCCTAGTGGGTAGTTATGGTCTCGCAGGGATGGTGTTCGGTTCTCTTGAAAGTGTGTCTCTTGTAAGAAGGCCACCGATGCGCGGTATCTTTTCAGGTCCCGCAAGAGTCGTGATCGCTTCTCTCGAATATTGAGGCCCCGAACATTGTATGATAGGATGTTCAGGTCCTCCTCAACGTAGGGAGCGTCACCTATAGCCGGCGCGGCTCTCCGGGGCATCTTTGGCGGGCGGTATATGGGGGGGAGACCGGGGGGGAGGGTAAGAGGGGGGGTGAGGAGAGGGGGGGTGAGGAGAGGGGGGGTGAGGAGAGAGAGAGGGTGAGGAGAGAGAGAGGGTGAGGAGAGAGAGAGAGAGAGGGTGAGGAGAGAGAGAGGGTGAGGAGAGAGAGAGAGAGAGGGTGAGGAGAGAGAGAGAGAGAGGGTGAGGAGAGAGAGAGAGAGAGGGTGAGGAGAGAGAGAGAGAGAGAGGGTGAGGAGAGAGAGAGAGAGAGAGAGGGTGAGGAGAGAGAGAGAGAAGAACACAACCCAAGGGGAGGGGGGGGGGCGGAATGAGGTGTGTGTGAGCGTGTGTCTGTGTTGTGGTCTCCAAGGGACCTTAGGTATTGTTGGGTCGGTGGACTGAAGTCCCGGTGGTAAGGTCCGTGGACCCAGAAAGTCTGGTGTCCGGGGCTACTCCTGGACGGGGGTACTCTACTCAGTTGAGGGTACCTTTTAGTCCTAACCCTTCGGGGTATGCGGGTATCCCCCGTTTGCCACCGGCTGACGGGAGGGATTGTCCAAGCCGTGCCTCAGTGGCGCCGGGGGGTAGCCGTCTGTCCGGCCGTCAATGACAGGGATCGGTGTCTGTCAGGTAATGTGAGAGTGCGGCCCGTGTAGGCCCTACTTCTATCTGGGTAAGCTACCCCTGTGAGTGCATGTAGTGGGGCAGGTCTCGGTTTGCCTGTGTGTGGGTAGCCTAGTGTTTCATGTCGCCCCTTGATCTGAGCACAGGTTGTGGGTTCTGCGTATCGTGCGGTGCCAGTGCGTGTGTGAGTAGTCTGCGAGGTATGTCGGGGTAGGGTGCTTGTTGTCTTGCGGGTATCGAGGTTGCCCTCCCAAGCATGGGTGGGTCTGTGACCTGGGTGGTCCTATTTTCGTGCAGGTGTGTGCGTTATGCAGTAGCAGTATGTGGGTGTGACCTGGGCGTCACTGATTGCTCCTGAGCAGATGTGTCTGTATTGAACTCTTACAGTCGTTCCCATGCCCTGTGGGCAGTACTTCCCCCCCCCCCCCCACCTCCCCCCTATATGTCCGACCTGGGTGCCTTTATGGATATGTCTGCATACAGGTGCCCGTGATGTCCCACCTCCAGCAATTCCCTCCTCTAGCGGGTGTCCTTTCTCCCCCCCCTCCGCTTTGTATCCTTCATTGTTTCTTACCTCCCCCCACCCCCCCCTACTCTCTTCCATCCCCCCACCCTCCATTCTGTGGGTCTTGCTCCTTATCCCCCTCCCCGCCCGTCTCATCCGCCTTCTCGTCTGCCATTGCCCCCCTCCCTCCTCCCCCCCCCCTAATCTCCCAGGCGTATGTTTGTCGCATCCTTGCCCGTTTCCTGTTGCCCTCCCTCCGTGTGTCCCAGTGTCCGTAAAGTGATGTGTAGATGATGGGCCATGTGGCCTATTACCTCGCGGTGGGGAACCAGAATGACCATGCGACTGTGTGACACCCTCCCTCCCCCCATTGTCCTGCATTGTCCTGCATTGTCCATACAGATAGGCCATATTTGGGCGGCCAACTACGCCAATGACTTCGATGGTATCAGAGCACCCTACGGTGGTCGCTGCTGGTCTGAATTGTAGTCGTCCTGTTCGCGGTAGCACAAGTTGCTCTGTGTGAATGTCCCAGGTCTCAGGACCCCATGTGTAGCAATGTCCCGGTCTCCCATACGACCCCCTCCCCAAGTGGAGGATACACCCCTCCTGTTATGTGCGTGTGGTCAGTGGCCCCTGGTGTTTAATAAAGTACTCACGGGTGTGCTGGATAGATGTGTTAGCGGTTCGTCCCCTCCCAGCATGTCCATGTGTCGCTGTTGCATCCTCTATTCCTCTGATCTCGTCGGATCTTGGTGCCACGGACGGTTGCGTTGGGGCCTATCTCCGCCCTGGCCTCTGCCCATAGGTGGTGGTGGCGGGCCCGTCGCTTGTTGTAGAAAATGGGGGTCCAGCCAGTTCGGTACCTGGGTCTGTGGGAGCCCCAGGGAGCGCTGGAACACCGGTACGTCCACCGGGGCCCTGATGACATGGATGTTTGGGCCTCTGCGGGCGGATAAGGAGAAGGGGTATCCCCATCTGTATGGGATACCCGCCGCTTGGAGTGCCACGGTGACCGGTCTGAGAGCCTTCCTAGCTTGCAGGGTGTAACGCGATAGGTCTTGGTAGATGGATATTTGCTGATTGTCAACGCGGATTGTACCCATGCGGCGCGCATTGCGCAGTATATCTTCCTTGAAGGCGAAGTTGTCTAAACAGCAAACAATATCTCGTGGCTGTTCGCCAGTAGCAGGTGGCGCGCGCAGGGCACGGTGGGCTCTGACCAGGCCTAATCTGTTGATTTGTTGGCCTCCCAGGGTATTGCTGAAGATTGTGCGCAGAATTTCAGGTATATTCTCCCCTGGGCCCTCTTCTCTCACTCCCCTCACACGGAGGTTTAGCCTGCGCCCCCTGTTATCTAGGTCATCCACCCAGGTGGTTAGATGGGCCAGGCTGGCTTCACAGCCCTGTATGGTGTTGCGTGTTGTTGCTATGTCTGACCTTATTGCTCTGGTGTCAGCTTCATTCACTGTGAGGCGTGCATCCATGCCAGCTACATCTGCCTTCACCTGTGTCAGCTCCTCACGGATCGCTTTGCAGAGGCGGTCGGAGAGTGCCTCCAGGTCTGCCTTGGTGAGTAGATTGGGCAGTAGGGCGCGCAGATCCCCATCCAGCGTCCCCCGTGATGCAGGTGAAGCCGATGGGGCCGGGGAGAATTCCGCGGGAGTCTCGGGCGGGGAGCCCGTCGTCTCACTTAGGGCCTCCATTTCCGGCTGGGAGGTGAGGTCCCTCGGGGTGGTGAGGTAGGACCGGATGGTCTGCTCGGTCCTGGACCCCGATTGTTTAGGGGTACCCTGGGGTTCAGTGGGCTTCTTTGTGCGCCCCATCGCGGGATGTAATGTGCGGGGTATGCCTATTGTAGCCGTGTATTGCTTCGGGCCTCGAGGAGCTTCTCTCTCACGCGGCCATACTTGTCGGCAGCCGGACACGCCCCCCTCTTCAATATTAAATTGTATTATTTTATATTATTTATTATATACACTCTTATATGTTTTACTGTATATTTTAGGCGCAACCTTTTTTTGTTCTATTTTGCATCATTTCTTATCATTAGGGGATTATAGGGGACTCCCCTTTAAGGATTGCAGCCTTACTATTATTTTCTTGTGTGGCAATCTAGCGCTGATTTTTTCTCTTTCCATTTTCCTGATGCAAGAATGTTTAAGCCCTCGCTAGCACAAGGGAGTCCAAAAGACAGACTAGCATCTGTTGTACATCTCCCACGATGAGTTTCCACCTTGGGATCCATAATTTGCACATCCGTCAGGGTTTTATTTGTGAGCAGGGTTTGTGTGTTGTGTTTGAATGTAAGCATGTTTTTGTATGGAGTATGTGTGTGTGAATGTAGGGGTCTATTTGTATGTGCCACTGGGAAGCAGTGTTGTATTTGTGTGTAGTGCGTTTGAATGCAGGGGTGTGTTTGTTTGTAGTGTTGGTATTTGAATGCAGGGGTGTATTTTTGTGAAGTGTGTAGTGGTCTTTGAATGCAGAGGTATGTTTGTATATAATCATGGCTTTTTATTATGGTGGTGTGTTTGTTTTAAATTGTCTTTTATTTTGCACGTATGATAGCAGACATAAAACAAGTTTAAATGGTGAATGCAGTATTGCCTGCGCAGAGGCATATTTTGTCAGACCATGGTAATGCACAGTACATTTTTCACATCAATACCGCTTTGAATGACAATTAGCTATTCATATCATCTGTATATCTAGTCTACGCCTACATATAATAATCATTTAAGCTAAGTCTAAGTCGCTAAATACGTACTCAGTGGGTCATGCTTAGGAACTTATGTTTATATTGCATTAGGCATGGAAAGCAAATTCGCATGAGCGGTATATGTGATTAAAAGTTGTGCATATTATATGCAGGCAGGGCCGGCCTTAGGCAAATAGGCGCCCTGTGCGAAAAGTCTTCATGGCGCCCCCCCACCACCCACCAAGTTGCCTGAATACAGTAACACACACAGGCACCAGGGACGTGTATATCGTGAGGCAAACAAGGCATCTGCCTTAGGTGGCACTTTGCAGGGGGTGGCAAAAAAAGCCGCCCCCAAACCCCCAGGCAGATCCCTTGCTTGCCTCACGTCCTGGGGTGCTCAAGAGCTGGACGGCTGGCCATGTTTGAGCGCCGAGGCTGGCAGCGGGCAGCGAAGGAGCATACTCACCTGAGCTCTTCCTGCTCAGCTCCCTCTGCGCCGCTTAATGAAGCCGGGAGCCGGAATATGACGTCAGTCCGGCTCCCGGCATCACTAAGAGCCGCCTACTCAGTCTGTGCGCCCCCTGCCTGCCCGCCCAGCAGCCACACTGGACTGCAGGCAAGAAATCCACTCCAGCTCTCCCATGGAGGCTGGGTGGATTTAAAATAAAATTAAAAAAATACTAGTTTGTGAGTGTTAGTGGAAATGTCTGTGTGTATGTCTAAGTGAATGTGTGTGTGTGTGTGTGTGTCTGTCTGTCTGTAGGTGTCTGTAAGTGTGTGTGTAAGTGTTTATGTGTGTGTGTGTGTGTGTGTGTGTGTGTCTGTGAGTGAATGTGTGTGTCAGTCAGTGAGTGTGTAAGTGTCAGTCAGTGGGGGGCGTGCGTCTTTCAGTGAGTGCATGCATCTGTCAGTGAGAGTGTGCATCTGTCAGTGTGTGTCCAAGTAATAGTGTGTGTGTGTGTATGTCATTGTTTGTCAGTGTATATGAGAGTGTGCGTCTGTCAGTGAGTGAGCGTCTGTCAGTCAAAGTGCGGCCTTGAAAGGAAGGGGTGGGGGAAATTTAAACTTGGTTACAGGCATGTACACACACACACACTCACACTCAGTTAAAGGCAGTCACACATACAGGCACAGGCACACACAATGGCACAGCTACAGCGACACACACAGACAGTCATACACACACACAGGCAGTCACACACAGACAGTTACAAACAGACAGACATACACAGGCAGGCAGACAGTCTCACACACAGGCAGGCAGGCAGACAGTCACACACAGACAGTCACACACACACACACAGGCAGTCACACACAGTCACACACACAGGCAGTCACACACACACACACACACACACACACATAGGCAGTCACACACAGACAGACAGTCACACACAGGCAGTCAGGCAGACAGACAGTCACACACACACAGTCACACAGCCACATGGGACATGTGGGGGGGGGGCTATAAGGACACATGAAGGGCTGGGAGGGGGTACAGGGACACATGGAGGGCTGGGGGGCTATAGGGACACATGAAGGGCTGGAGGGGGTATAGGAGCATATGAAGGGCTGGGAGGGGGGAATAGTGGGACACATAGAGGGCTGGAAAAGAGGGCTGACAGGCAAACAGTCACACTTACCTCTAGCCAGTGGATGCAGCTGGCTGATGGGGAAGCAGGGACTCCTTCCCTCTTCCTGTGCAGCAGGGGCTTCGGGAGGTATTAGCCCTGCCTCTGCCTCGCGATAAGCCCCGCCCCCGCAGCTCGGTAAGCCCCGCCCCCTCTGCCGCAATTTTTTTTTTTTTTTTTTTTTAAATAGACCCTGACATCGTCCATGTGCAGGCTGTGTCGGCTGTCAGGGCGCCCCCTGCTCCATGGCGCCCTGTGCGGCCGCACAGCTCGCACACCCCTAAGGCCGGCCCTGTATGCAGGTGCTAGGTATAAGATGGCCAATGAGTGCAGCGCTTGTTTAAATGCGCGGTAAAGATGGAGTGTATACCTCTTAATAAATAATGTTCAGGTCCATGAGTGTTAAGCGGGCTCTTCTCAAGCCAGATGTATGCGCTAAATGTTTTAAACAAAGCTCAACGCATGTTCACTGTGGGCGCGAGCGGCATGTGGCTGCCTGTGTCTCAGTGAGGCGGTATGTGGCAATATGGCATATGTTATGGCCTAGGGTGTTATTTTTATATGCCTTTTATCAAATACCCTACGGCTAAGCAGGTGTATGCTACTAGCTGCGCAAGTATGATTTAGACTGGTTAATTAACAGCAATCGTCTAACATGTATCAGTAACGCTATATGACACCCTATAAAAAAGCAGTAAATGTAGGTTAAACTGTATTTTGCATTGAAATACGAGCATGTAAGGTCAAGTGTTCAGTGTTACCTTGCAAATTTATAACGAAAATACAGACAGTAATTAGGGTGAAAAGCAAATAAAATATGTAAATAACTTCAACAGACTATATGTAATATATCATCCTAAATAGGCAGTATTGCTGCGTGTTGTGGAGTGAGTGATGCTATGTCCGTTGTAGTAGGTGAGAGCCATTCCCACTCCTGCCGGTGTGGACCCCCTGTGGCCGTCAATCCCCTGTCTGACCTCCCCAGGCCATGTCCAGCCTACCCGCGTGGCGCCCTGAGGCACCGTGGGCACTCAGAGTCCGGATCAGTCCATCAGACCCCCCACCAAAAGTCTATGCCCCAACCGGCTCCTGCACCTCCCCAGCACCACATATCCTTCCGTGAGGTGCTTGGACCCCCTTGTCCTGCTGAGCGCTGGCCACATACTTGGGACTGGGACATCGTCCCCACGGCGACCGGTACACCGGAAAGGTTGATGCGCCTCCGCCCCACAGGACTCACAGCGTCGGGGGCCGGTCTCCTCTGGGTCACCCCCAAACCCAAAGGCAGGGTCCTTCACGTCTCTCGGGGGCTGGGTGCCCAGGGGTCTTTCTGAAGGGGTGCAGCCACCAGGGTCCCCAGAGCAGCGTGAGAGTGACTCCTCATATTAGTTCAGGCTCTCCTCCTTGGCAGCATGCGTGTCCGATAGCAGGCTGTACTTCGGGCAGCCTTTGCTAGTTCAGGCGGCCAGTGTGGAACCAATGCGGGAGCTCCCGCCGCTGCGTAGGCCGCCGCCATGTGGCCGGGATAACCCCCGCCGGCCGAGGGGGGAAGCAGGGCCGTGCCCCGAGCTGGGGTAGTGCTCCGTGTGTGCAGGTGTGTCACATAAGGTGTCTGTCTCCCGCCTTTGCGTTCTGTGAGGACGTGTCTCCTGGTCGTCAGGGTGCACTCAGCGGCCGCATGTGTTTAGGCTTATAGCAGCTATTAGGTCGCGGGTGTCCGTTTCGGTGCAGTTGGAGTGCAATGGGCTTCTTCCAGGTATCTGATTGAAGCTGGGGTTATTCTCTGTTGAATGGTGTTGGAGGATCCGACTTTGGAGCGGTTGGTACCGACTTTTTATGTCATTTCCCCGGACTCAGAACTGAAGCCAGAGCTGATGTCTTCCAGTCAGCCCAGCCCGCCCCCCCATGGTGGTGTGTTTGTATGTAGTGTTGGTGTTTGACTGTAGGGGTGTGTTTGTATGTAATATTGATGTTTGACTACTGGGATGTAAGCAATACACATATGCGGCCACACACATACACAGTTACACAGTAACACAGAGATACACACATGTACCCACAGTAACACACACATATACAAACACATACCTACATAGGGGCTGGCTGATTGGAGTCTGAGGCTGTCCATGGTCTCTGCCAGCAAAGCTCTCACTCATCCCCGCTCTGCACCTTTTCATTCCTCTCAGCCCTTGAGGTCTGTAAGCTGGGAGATAGTGACAGGTAGTCACTTCCTCCCAGCATTGGCTGCTTACAATAAAGGGTCTTGGTAGCGCTGACAAAGGGTCACAGCACCTGACCGGGCCATTGATCAGACCTGCCTATCTATTGGGTTTGCCCTAAGTGCACTGTATGCCTATGATGTATGCCTTATGCCACACCGGAAAATTAGCAAAAAGGCAAGTGTGAACAATCTGACTGGTAAATGAAGGTAGAAATCTTAAAGGGTTTCAGGTTTATCTAGGTTTCAAAATACATATATTTATATAGCTGAACAATGCAGTTAAAACAAATATGCATCTATTAGTTTTTGACAATTCAATTCATAACCGCTAAAACACAACTTTTTTTTTTTCGCTGAAGAACTTGTTTCTGCTTTTAAGCAATACAGCCTCTTTTGGCGCAGCACAAACTTCCTTATTTGTTCTGGCCAGTGTCCAATCAAATTCTTCTCATAGCGATGCAATGTGAACACATGGTACATAATAACACTTACTCAAATCACAGTTATGCCCTAAACACATTTGGCAAATCTAAAAACACACATTAAAATATATACAACAAAAAAATATATTTTACAAATTAGATGGGAAAAAAAACAAAAACTAATAGTGCTGTAGTGTAAAGGGTCCCACAAAGCTGACTCTGATGCAGTCCAGAGGAAGTCTGTAGACTTGAAATAATTCTACAGTCTTCTAGTAAGACTTATTTTATCTCACACAAGAGATGGCTGAAAAGGGGCAATGTCTCATGCTGACAATGAAAAAAGTTGTGAACGCTTCACAGCTTTAGAGGTGTGAAGCAGGGAGATAAGACATACCGATCATTCACCCACTAAGACCTAAATAAGCACTATGTATACTTAAACTAAACTGTATACTATTAAAGGCCGTGTGATCAACAGTTAGAAGAGGTAGGTCTAGGGCTGCAGTAATAAAGTAATTTAACTCTTAACCAATAGATAATTAAGCAGTAATACTGCAGGGGCACAATCTATGCACCATAACCACTTTGTTAACCTGAAGTGGATTTGGTGCTTAGACTGGCCCTTTAGTATAACAATATAGAGGTTTTAGTCAGGCAACAGAAGTACATACTGTGCAATATAAAACATACATAGCTTACAAAAATTACATTTTGTTATTCCAAACAAAGCCAGATTTGTTTCTTAAATGTATTGTCTCTTTGAGAATAGTTTTTATACAAATGTAAGTATTAAAAATGTTCTCACCCGGATTGAATTTATTCGTAGCTGCCTCCAAGTTTCTTTATCTAATCCGAAGACAAATGCGTTGGCCAGTCCATGAAGTGGTGCACTAATGACATGTAGCAATGTGAGGATAAAGACAGGATGACTTGGATAAAAGGCATTATGGATTCTGTAGAAATAAAATGTATATATATTACATGCTTTACCAGTGAAATGTTGCTTCTTGTTTAATTGTATTAAAAACATAATCTACCAACAAAGGTGGTTGTTTTTTGGTTTGAAGGTATGCACCAAGCATCACAACTTTAACCAAGAATTTTAACCATAACCTAAAAGCCTGCAGGCTTCTGTAGACGAGTGCAGTGGTTGCTATCATAGTAAAGTGCTAGAAACTTAAGCCTTCTTCCAACATAAATGGCCATTGTAACACAGTAGGAAAACCTGATGTTCTGGTCCACTTTCATGCTGACGACCTAACCCCTTTATGGCCAAGCAGTAACAAAAGCCTGTCCTACCAGCAGTGCCAAAGGGCAGAGTTGAGGTCCCACATCAATGATTACAACACCTGTCTATGAACTGTGGAGGTTCATAATCCTCCTAACTAGAATGACCAGACTCTTGTACGCTGTGAAATGTAATAGCATGTCCTCTATATAAATGTAATAGCTATTTCTCTCAAAAAAGGGCAGTACGGAAATTAAATACTACTGACACCAAATGTTTCAATTTATGAGAGCAGAGCAGCTGGGTGTTCAGAAGAAGGGGTGCCGGCCAACAGCTGAATGGCAGAGTAACCAGGCAGCGGAGGCAGAGAGCTGGGGAGATTGATTCTCTCGATTGAATGTCAAGGGAACAAGAGGAGGACGGTAAGGCAGCATAAACATAAATAGACAACAATTTAAAATATTTACATTTAGGTCCAACAAATTCTTCAATTAACTGAAATATCCCACAAGATCACTTTTACCAGTCATTGCCCATCCCATTCATACGTAACATGCATTCTTTCTCTTCCTCTGTGCTTCTCTTCTGTCTCTCAGAGTGACTCTCTCCCCTCTTTTGTCTCTCTCTCCCAGTCTTCCACTGTTACACTCTTTCACTCCCAGAAGTAAGGGACTGCACACACTTAATTTTATGGATCACCACTTGAAGCTACACAGACGGAGGTGGCAAAACCTTAATTTCAGTGTAAATAGTAAAAGAGGTCTGGCGACCCAAGTTTCCATGCAGTGCAGACTTTATTTCGACTCAACAGTCTTTATTGAGCCAATGTAACCTTCTGTGCTGGGACCTCTTTCACCATTTACTCTTTCACTCCCAATCATTCTCTCTGTCTGCCTTTTCAGGCTGGCTGAGGGAGATGGGGTTTTAGGTACAGCAATGTAGAGCAGATGTCTTCCTACGTTATTGAAGTTTACATAGGTCCTCTGACAGAATAACGTCTTCCGTTGCTTCCTCACATTGCAGGTTGCACATGTTACAAAGCCCCACGTAGGGCCCCAGAAAGACCTTTACAGGCTGTTTTCTTTTAAGCAGCTTGTTTGATAAACTGCTGGAGAATATGCATTGATTAACTTCACATCAGATTCAGATTACTCTTTTAACCCTTCCAGATCCCCTGCAATATTGCTAGTTTTCCACATAACTGAATGTGACTTGAGAAAATAAATAGCAGATGCTTGGCAGGACATCCCCTTACTAGGCAGGCACTCCTGTGTAGCACTTGATAGCACTTGATGTAAAGGAAACTGCAGAGCTGGAGCCTAACCCCTTAAAGACCAATGCTCTTTTGAGATGCAACATATTTGTGACCAAAGCTTTTGTCATGCTTTCATTGTACCACAATTTCACCCGTACATATTAAATGTAAATTTTTAAAAGAGAAATAGGGCTTTGTATTGATACCCTATTTATATAACACAAGATTAAATATACATACAATATTTAAAAAATGGAAAAAAGCAAACACATTGTTTTCTCAGTTTTACATTTAACAATTTCTGCATAACAAGTGAAGCTATAGAAAACTAACTCAAAATCCGTTCACCCAGTTAGTACTGATTGTTAATATGCAGAATGTCTAGGATTTCAATACATTTTTAAAAGTTATGGAACAAATATTGCTAGGGGTGATTTTACGGTTTTAAAGCAAAACATTTGCATAATTTGGCATACAGAGATTACAACTTTTAAAGCAGTCACAGAATCCAAAACCACTACACAAAGTATACATTTGTAGAAAGTACATCCTGCAAGCTATTTAATTAAATACATTTTAAAATGTTTCATCTAACTAATTTACCAGGAACATCGGTCACAATATTTAATTATTTGTGGTTTTTCACACACATTTTTTTATTTTTTGGGGGGGAATTTCACAGACCATGTGTGTCCCACCACTGTAAGCACATTTTCTGTTCTGCTACGTGTCTTGAGTTGGTGTCACATTTCCCGACAGTACTTACCTGCCCAAAGACGCCTGCGAGGACCTGGGGATTAGTCTGCAGCGGTCATAGTGCCTGTGGCTGCTGCACCCCAGTCAGCATCCTCTAAACCTCGATTCATGGCCAGGGAACTTGCAGTGATTGTTCAGACATTCCAAGATGGCGGCCGCTGCATTAGGAGACTGTCCTTTATAAAAGTCTGGAGATGTTCCAAACAATCAAAAAGATTTTATATTGGAAGGTATAAATATGATTTTTAAAAATAATTTATGGCACATTGGGAGGACCTTCATATCTTCCAAGACGAAAAAGCTGGAGCAAACTTGGTCCTTTATAAACGATATATTGATAATGTTTTTATTATATGGAAAGGAGGAGAGTTTAGTGTAACTTTTAAAATAATTAAATAAAAATGATTGGAATATTTTACTCATGTACAAAATAAGTAGAAAAAGTGCACATTTTCTTGATTTTAGAAATATATTGACAATAATGATATTAAACACAAGACATTTTTCAAACAGGTCAATGTGAATAGTTACATTGACCTAAAAAGCTGCCATTTCAAACCCTGGTTATCATCCATACCAAAGGGTCAATTTCTCCGCCCCAAAAAAAATAATTGTAGCGACGTTGATGTTTTTAGAGAACAAGCTGAGATCTTTTTTAAAAATAACTGTTTTGTAATAAAGGATATGACAGGAAGGTCTTAGACAAGGCATGTAATGATATTGAGGTCTTAAACCGGAAACAATTGATAAAATATAAGAGTAAGGATAAAAAAAGGAGATAAAGAAGAACATAATATCCCATTAATTTTTAATTATAATTCCAGACATAATGAATTACGGAAAATTATTAACAAAAACTGGCACATTTTACAACAAGACAATGACATAATAGAGTTTATAGGATCAAAACCAAGATTGATTTTTAAAGGGGCTAGGAATTTTAAACAGCTTTTAACATCTAGTTTTTTTTAGATAAAAAAGAAAATCAAAGTAGTCTCATGAACTCGGAGGGATTTTATTATTGTGGACACTATATGGGGTGCAGAATTATGAAAAGGAAAGAGAAGAAAATTCACAATTTTACTTTTTTTTTTTTTTACCAATAAAGAATATAAAATTAAATATTGTATCACATGTGGTACTAAATATGTTATTTATCTTTTATCTCTCCCATGTTTGTATCAATATGTAGGAAAAGCATCTCAAATGTTAAAAGATGGGGGCGGAGCCTAACTGCCAAGCAGGACAGATGTGCTGTGAATCAGCTCCTGCACAAAGCGACAAAACTGGGGATAAATACCCCGAAAACAGACACGATTCTGAGCCGGAGGGCACACAATGCGTCAAGGGACCCAGGGGCATCGAATGAACCTGCAAACGAGATTTACACTGCCCGGGAACACGAACAACAGCACATGGGGGCCTACATGCGACCGAGCCAGGGAGAGGCGGCCGATCTCCTGGATGGTAAAGCCGAGTACAGCCCCCTATGCACACTCGCCTCCTCCCCCCCCCACCCCCTCTGGACCGGTGGGGGTCATCCCAGTCCACACACAACTCAAATAGCAAGCAGCACAAGCCTGATCCTGAACTTCAAGGCTGCAGACCCTTACAGAGTGCACCTAAAATGGCAGCCGGCGAAGCGACTCACATGGCGAGCACACACTCGGCACAAATGCCAAGGAAAGCACCCCTACAGAAGCTAGAGGCGATACTGAACCGCTTCTGGGACACACTCATGAAGCGGCAACAAGCAGCCCGAACCATGACACCTGCACCACCGATGCTGGGTAAGCGGACCCGCGGACGGCGGGGAGTGGAGGGAATGCCCTCGGGCACAACGTCGCCTCAACTACCTAGCCCACCTGGGCTGCAGGCCGAAGGGCAGAAAGCCCCAAAGCACTAGCCACACTGGCGGAGGAACAAGATACGCAAGCGACAGGAACAGACCAGCTCCCCCGTCACTCCCGCACGTGGAAGAAACCCGGACCCTAGCGGTAACCGAGTTAGTGGCAAGAAAGTGCAGGCCTCCAAGCCAGCCTGGGGAGGGAGGGACACCTCCACAGACACCCGCACAGCGACGAGAAGCAGAACCCCAGCGCCGGACGTACACTACTTTTACAAGGAAGGTATCGGGTGAAAGAGACTCTGACAGGGGGCCAGTGAACTCGCTACAAAGGGACACTGACGAAACGCCCCCCCCCCCCCAATATAGCACCGACCAGGATAAGCTATGCTCTTATAATATTTTTGGTTTATAATATTTTTGGTTTATAATATTTTTGGTTTCTTCTCAGCATTAGACTTACCTACTGTTCTCTCTACATATTGTGGGGCTCAAGTTACATTAAGCATAATGGCCCAATATATCAGTATAACCTTGCAAGTCTCCATATGCCACTTTATCACACTGCTATTGTGTCTTAAGCCTCAGTCCATAACATGTGTAAAAATGTTGTCAATTGTATTATTTTCTATTAGTCGTAACACAAAACCTGCAAATCACATTATAAGCATAAGCATACTTATTCATGTTACTCAAAGTTATATGCATACCTAACCTAGCATGTCATAGTATTCTAAATACAAAAATGTACAAGATATCTCCAAGCCATGTTTCTGTTACATCAAATGACAATAGAGCTTGTGGAAGCTATTGTGGCTGTGCAAGCACTGTTGTAATTCTTTTGCACAACAAAAATAAAGCATTCAAAAAAAGATAGGATTAGGAAACATATTATAAAATTCCTTAAAGGGACACTATAGTACCCTGAACAACTTCAGCTTAATGGGGTTGTTCGGGTGAGAACTATAGCTCCCTGCAGCCTTTCTCATGTAAACATTGTATTTTCTGAGAAAATAGTGTTTACATTGAAAGCTAGGAACACCTCTAGTTGCAGTCACTCAGAGTGAACCAGAGGGACTTCTGAGTTGATGGAGGCATAATATGCCTTCATCCACTCAGATCTGCTGTGCACGAGCATCCTGTGATTCAGTATTTCCTCCCACTGCATGTAGGGCCTGACTGGGGATACAAAGCAGCCCTGGAAAAAAAACATCTATGCCAAATATATATATTTGTGTGTTAAGGGCTCATGATAGTACAGAAGAAACAAACACTGATAAGTGTAGGATGGTATTAAAAGAGCAAGTCGGTTGTGGTGTGCCAGAACCGACGATGAGGTAGGCCTGTAAATAAAGAGGGCAAAAGTAGAAAATCTAATTTATTACATACCAGCAATATACATACTTTTAACCAGACATGTCTTGAAAGGCATTTCTTACTTCTTGTTCTTGTACTTCTAGGTATGTATCTAGAGTAAGCAGATGATTTACAGCGCCCTGGTGACTTGATAACATGAATTGGAATGTTTGCACTGGATGCTGTGGAGGCCTCTCCTATGCGGAATGAGTGGCCTGAATAGTTAGCTGATTTGAGGCCCAACTGTGTAAGTAAAGACCTGACGTGTGTCATAAAGGCGGTGGTAGTGAGTACCGAACCGTGTAGACTGAAAAGTGGTTGAGATGGTGGTGCGTTGTTATGCTGGGTATACGAGTCCAGTAGTTTGACGGGGCACCAACTGTTGTGAGTAGGATAGTACTTAACCTCTACTGGAGGTGCATGTTGACTGGTTTTGGAGTGAGGCAGAGTCAAGATAGTAGTCCATGTGTTTTGTTAAGTGTGAATGAAGTAGGATGTGAGTAGACTGTGTTGTGCTAATGGCGGTAAATTCTCTTGGTCCCAAGAAACCATAGAAAGCTACGTATATAGCGGTTTTGATGACGAGGTTTGTGTTGTTGGCAAAGGGTTTTAAATCTAGTAAGTTGGATAAGTCTTTAAAAATATGGAAATCTATGGGTAGCCTCTGGGCCGTACGTGGGAGTTCGGATCTCTGAATACCCCGAAGAATGTTCTTAATTTGGTAGGAGGACATGAAACTTGAGTTGTTTGGTTGTAAGGTTAGCATGTGATGTTGGATGCCTGTCAGATATAGTTTGATTGTGTTGTATGATAGTTTGAGTTTGAGGTGGCAAAAAGAAGCAAAGCCCAACAAGGATGTCATGATGAAAGGTTGTATGATGTTGTGTTCAGAAAGGAATCTTTTGAATAAAATGAAAGCTCTGTCGTAAGTTTCCGGGTATTAGTAGACAGTGCTAATTGGGACAATGTTCTGCTATGTTGCATGATAGCATCTATTCCATTACTAGCTGGTGGAATAGTGGGGTGTTCGTGGCTGTGAGTGCGGCTGACGGGAGTATTTGACGAAAAGCCTGGAAATTAAAACGAGACAAATTGTCAGCAGCCGTGTTGCATACACCTGGAACATGAACACAAAACAAGAAGAAATTATTACATGCAGCCAGCCAAGTGAGTTTCCTCAGGAATCTCATAATAGTCAGTGATTTGGATCGGCCTTTGTTTATAATGTGACAAGTTGCTTGGTTGTCTGAGTAGCAACGTACTGATGAGCCTGCCCATAAATGCCCCATGCCACGGCAGCCGCTACGATGGGATATATCTCAAACAGAGCTGAGGTAGTGGAAAAACCCTCCAGGTCCTGGACCTCTGAAGGCCAGCTGCCCCAAAGCCATTCGTTCCCGAAAATTGCTGCAAAACCTGTGGTATACGCCGCGTCTGACCAGATGGTAGGTGAGGAGTCAGACAATTTAGGGAGGAACATGCTTTTCCCATTCCAGGTGGTTAAAAAGTTTCTCCACATAAGTAGATCTGCCGTGGCTTGGGTATCCAAGGGTAACCTGTGTGCATCATGTCTAAAAAGTGGGAACATGTAAAGGAGTCGTGAGATGAAAGCCCGGCCTTGAGGTATGATGCGCATGGCAAAATTCAGTGACCCAAGCAGAGACTGTAATTCTTTGCGGTTGCAAGTACCGAGTTGTATGTAGAGATTTATGTTGGTAAGAATGTTTTCTGCCTTGGTGCGTGGCAGGCTAGCTTGCATGTGGCTGAGTCTAGTATGATACCCAGGAATGTGATGAAGGTATCTGGTCCTTCAGTCTTGGTGGGGGAGACTGGGACACCCACCTGTTCGAAAAGGCTGATGGTTTCGTTGAGGCTACTGGGAGGGGAAATATTCTCCTCGACTAGTAAGAAATCATCCAGATAATGTATAACTGTAGGGCTTCTGGCTATATTTATTAATAACCAGCATAGGGTTTTGGCGACACGTCGAAAATGGCCGGACTAGTTTTGGAACCAAAAGTTAAGCGTGATAAAAAATAGTAGTTCCCGCCCCCCCCTAATACCATGCAGGTGCCACAGTGTAGGGTGGATAGGCATTTGTGATATCAGTCTTGCTGAGCCATGCTCCGACCCCTGCCTGCATGATAGTCGTAATGGCGTGATCTATGGTGTAATATTGCAGTGAAAATTCCTCAGAGGGTATGAGGGAGTTCAGACTAGGAGTGGCAGAGGTGTGAGGTGCAGATAGATCGATGATAAGTCCCTGTTTGTGTGAAGATTTCCCCGTGACAATACCGAGGGGGTTTGTCCGCCATGTGGTGAAAGAAGGGGACTGGAAGGGCCCCAGTATGAAGCCCTCGGCCACTTCTTTGGCTATGAGTGTGTCCACCGCTGTAGGGTTTTGTTGTGCGGATTGTAAATTAGGACATTCCAGGATTCCGGAAGGCATGTGTATGAGACCTGTGTGGAATCCTTCTGATAGACCCGAGATGATGAACTCTACCAAATGTCTAGATGGATGATGTGACAGTAATGTTGTAAGTACAGAAATGTTTATCGACGTTAAGTATTGTTTAGGATACATTTTATTTGGACACATAGTTTTAGCATGTGCCCTGAAACATTTTGAACATATATGCAATAACCGACATCCACTGTAATTACATTCTCCGACATTATAATTATTACATATCTGGGACTTGCCCAGAAACTTGATAGGCCGTCCCAGTTTGTCTTTGGGTGTTTTTTCAATAGAACCAGTGGAACTAGTGCCCTGCAAGGGGGTAGGTTCTTTCTCAGTGGTTGGACAGAAGTTAGCCATATGAGCCATGGAGGAGCAGTATGCACAAGCCGGCGTTCTTAGACCTGCAAAGTGCATGCAGAAAATGACCGTATCAACCTTGCTCCAGTTGGACCTTGTTCCGTACTGGGAGAAAGCGCCAGACACTTTGTCAGAAAAGGATCTATGGTAATCATAGAAAGCTGACCCACCATATTTGTTGCCCAGGTCCACCAGCTTGTGCATATACAAGTCAAACTCCTCACGTCTGTGGGGATATACTGCACAGATAACATCACGATAAATGCCAAATGCCAACACAAATTCAGGGATAGTCAGTTTCCTATTTAAGCGGGCATCCCTAGATTTGACCACCACAGAAATATCGTCATAAGTGTAAGTCTTATGTTCCACCACATCCTGGGAGGCAATCAGCAATGAAGCCAAGTTGATATCTTTACCTTCCAGGATATCTTTTTTGAGGTGCTCAGGTATCATATGGGCAGGGTAAACCTCTTGATTATCCGAGGTGATGGCTGGAGAAACTGATTGCAACTCGACCAGTGCTGGAGGGGTTGCAGCGGCCGGTCCAGCCATGGTAAGGGCTGTAGTGACCGATTCGAGTTTCTCCAGCCTAGAATTGACCTTGCTCATGGATGCCATGAGGGATGAGAGCATGCCATGTATATCTCCTGGGTTAGACTGGCTAGTTCCTTCCCCAGCGTCCATGTTATCGGTTGAGGTGTGCAGTAACTTGTAGAGTTCCGCTTTCTTTGTTGTTGCAGGAAATGGAATTTGCCGTCTCCTGAGTTTGTTGGTTATGCAAGGGATTGTCCATGACCTGAAAGATGCTGGACTAGCCACCTCTCTTCCCTGTGATGGGGTGTTTGCTGTAGCCGGAGTGCCCGGTAGGGAGAAATCCTCTACCCCTTCCTGAGACATACTAAATGACAAAATATTTGGTTAGTGTATGAAAAACCCAGGGGTGATACTGGCAGGCTAACTAGGCCTGAAAGGCGAAAAATGAATCTTGCTTTGTGACAGGTGAGGTCCTGCTAGTTGCCAAGTGGCTATAATAAAACTAGTCAAATCTGTCAGCATCAAAGTAGCTGTTTAGTTGATAAGTGAGTGCGCTGGATTTCTATTTTTACTGTACTTATTGGCCCCCAGCAGCACCCCATTTAAGCATGTTTAGGTGAGTGCAGCCAGCCCCTTGTTTTCCCATAAATATTTAGAAGTCTAGCTAGCTCCTTGGTTTTGCACCGCTCCCTGTCACAGGTGTCTCATCTCAGGACCCTATTTAAGCCTTGTACTGCAGAGAACTCGAGATGGAAGGATTTCCCCAAGTGAGTAGCTCATTTAGTAGACAGTTGGCAGTGAGAGTAGGACCTGCCAAAGATGGGGTACATTGACGTTTGTGGCAGGCTTATGCAATGTATGATCATATAGTGTAACTAAACCCCCATTATTTTTTGCCTAGATTAGGTGTTTTTAATAAAACTAGTCAAATCTGTCAGCATCAAAGTAGCTGTTTAGTTGATAAGTGAGTGCGCTGGATTTCTATTTTTACATTACAGACAAGCTAACACACACATGCTCACTACAGACAAGCTCACACACACATGCTCACTACAGAAAAGCTGACTGATACACACGTGCTTACTACAGTCAAGCTCACTGACACACACACATGCTCCATACAGATAAGCTCACTGACACACACATGCGCCCAACAGACAAGCCCACTGACACACACACACACACACACACACACACATTCTTCCTTACAGACAAGACCACTAACACACACAAATACAAGTTCACTCACTAGCAGCCACACACACAAACTAATTCAGGAGCAGGCACACACAAGCTCACTCACTAGCAGGCACACACACACAAGTTTACTCACTCCCAGCTGTTATACAGGGGTCTCCTTCTGATAAACATTTAGGCAGTGACTCATATACAAGCAATCACTGTGTATATATATTAACTACTAGAATTGTGATGATGAAGAAACTCCCTGCTTTGCACAGAAGGGATTCTCCTGGAACCCTTTCTTTGGCAAGAGAATTGTAGAAACTACCTGGCTGCTTCCCTTTCACAATTTCAGAGTCTTATTGATCTTGGCCTATACATTAAAGGGCCTATACATTAAATCCAGGCACCCAGACCACTTCTGCCCATTGGAGTGGTCTGGGTGCCAACTCCCACTACTTTTAACCCTGCAAGTGTAATTATTGCAGTTTTCTATAAACTGCAATAATTACCTTGCAGGGTTAACTCCACCTCTAGTGGCTGTCTACTAGACAGCCACTAGAGGGAACTTCCTGCTCTATAGCACAGATTATCTGTGCTAGAGCGTCGCTGGACGTCCCTACGCTGTGTGAGGACCTACAGCGTCGCTCAAATCCCCATAGGAAAGCATTGAAATTAGTTTTCAATGCTTTCCTATGGGGAGACCTAATGCGCATGCACGGCATTGCCGCGCATGCGCATTGGGTCTCCTCGGCCGGTGGGCGGGATCAGTCTCGCCAATCAGCCGACGGATTAAGAAGGAGGAGCGGCTTGGAGGAGGAGACAGCGACGAGGGACATCGTCGCTGCCTCTGGTAAGTGACTGAAGGGGTTTTCACCCCTTCAGTAACTGGGGATTGGGGGTTGGGAGGGAGAGGGAACCTACAAGAGATTCCCTTTAACTTGTTGGTGGGATAAAAATAAACAAAAATCTCTGAATATGTGGAGATTTTTTCCCCTAGGGGATCAAACTAAATAGGCTGAAGAGGAGCACAGCATGACACACTGTTAAGGGGTCTTGCAGAGGGGAGGCGAGGAAAGGGTCTAGTTTGTGCAGTTGGAATAGACACAGACCACCTAAACTGTCTGCCTGATCTCAGGAATTCTCATCAGACCTGACCCAACTCCCTCATGTGTCAGTCTTTATTGTATTAATGAATGCCCTAAGCACAATGGCACTGGGCTGCCCTGAAGTCCATTACTGTGAAGTTCCCCTTGCCCCAGGACTGTGTCTTTTCATTTTCATATGGTTAACGTACCTGATACTCAGAGAGCACATCCTAGCACTGAGTGCTGGATACCAATTTAAAAGGATCTCACCTCTGAGCACAAAGTCCATCTAAACAATAGCACACATTATCCATACTCAGACACCTACTGACACACATCACCAGGTTCACAATCATAGATCACTCATTAGCAAACAGACACAGACACACACACACACTCACTTACACTCTCTCTCTCACTAGCAGACACTTACACTAGCAGACACACGCACAGCCATGGCTGAAGCTTACCTGGCACTGGCAGGTGAAGTTGCCCTTTTGTGGCCCTTATTTGCAGTGATGTCAGCAACGTGCGTGGGGGCGGAGCTTCCATTAAGGAGGCGTGGCTTGCGTGTGGAGGCGGGGCATGCAGCCGAAATTAAGGTAAGTAGTGCAGAGTGACTCATAGGTCTCCCTCCGGCTGTGGGCAGACCAATTGCGGCCGCACCAGCCACCAGCTACTCCCTCATTACTCCCCTCGGACTGACACAGGCTGTCAGAGTCCCAGGGGAAAATACTTAAAAAAAAACAAAACTTAAACTAATGATTTGGCCTGTGTGCCCAGCCCCAGATTACTGCTGCCCACCGGGAAATTTCCCGGTATCCCGGTGGGCCAGTCCGGCCCTGACTGCATGCAGACACTGAGTGTATAGTGTCCCTTTAACTATAACATTTTAAAACATTTTGCAGAATGACACAATGGTGATAGTAAATGTCAAAAATTTTGTGCAATTGAAAAAGTGTCCACACATTGGAGGAGGGGTGATATTAATTTTAAGCTGGATAGAAAGGAGATGGAATGGATTTTTAACCTTGACACCATAACCCCCAAAGGATTAAATATAGGATTTGAAATGATCCATTTTATATAATTTAGTATGTATGTAGACATATTTTAGTTTATATTTAGGATTTAGGTATATTTATGGTTTATTTTAGTATATTTATTTTTTTAATACTGTATACCATTTATAATATATCTTTTTAATTACCGTATATACTCGAGTATAAGCCGACCCGAATATAAGCTGAGGCCCCTAATTTTACCCCCAAAATCTGGGAAACTTATTGACTCGAGTATAAGACTAGGGTGGGAAATACTGGTAAATTTCTAAATAAAATTAGATCCTAAAAAAATTATATTAATTGAATATTTATTTACAGTGTGTGTATATAATGAATGCAGTGTGTGTGTATGAATGCAGTGTGTGTGTATGAATGCAGTGTGTGTGTATGAGTGCAGCGTGTGTATGAATGCAGTGTGTGTGTATGAATGCAGTGTGTGTGTATGAGTGCAGTGTGTGTGTATGAGTGCAGCGTGTATGAGTGCAGTGTGTGTGTATGAGTGCAGTGTGTGTGTATGAGTGCAGTGTGTGTGTATGAGTGCAGTGCGTGTGTATGAGTGCAGTGCGTGTATATGAGTGCAGTGTGTGTGTATGAGTGCAGTGTGAGTCTAGTGTGTGTGTATGAGTGCAGTGTGTGTATACGAGTGCAGTGTGTGTATACGAGTGCAGTGTGTATACGAGTGCAGTGTGTGTATGAGTGCAGTGTGTGTATGAGTGCAGTGTGTGTATGAGTGCAGTGTGTGTGTATGACTGCAGTGTTTGTATGAGTGCAGTGCGTGTGTATGAGTGCAGTGTGTGTGTATGAATGCAGTGTGTGTGTATGAGTGCAGTGTGTGTATTTATTTATTTATTATTATTTATTAAAAATTCTTAAGAAAACGCAGTCTTATTACCCATAGGGTCTCGATGCGCATACCAGCAATAAAAACAGACAAAACAATATCCAGCAAAACCACAGCATTATAATCACATGCATTTGAACCAAGTTAAAAATTTCATGTCATCCCATACGCCTGAGCAAATAAAACTGTTTTTAAGCTCCGGCGGAATTTCAGTAGATCATTCTCAAGTCTTAATGTCAGAGGCAGGGAGTTGCAAAATTGCGCTCCCTGAACATCACTCGTTCTCCCTCCGCACTTTTTCTTTTTAAAATTTGGAATCTTCAATAAGGCTAAATCAGCCGATCTCAAGGATCGACTGGGAGCATAGCGTGTGAATTTATCCTTCAGATAGTCTGGTCCCATACCATGGATTGCCTTATATACCAAACAACCATTTTTAAACAGAACCCGTTCACGAACGGGCAGCCAGTGCAAGGCTCTTAATGATGGAGTGATATGGTCATTGCGGGCCACACCCGTAAGTAGCCTTGCAGCTGCGTTCTGTATCAACTGTAGCTTGTGTATGATGTTCTGAGGCAGTCCAAGGTACAGAGCATTGCAGTAGTCCAATCGGCTACCGATGATGGCGTTGACCACCGAGATTTGATCGGAGGGGGTAATGAATCTAAAAATAGACCTCAGAAGCTTCAGGTGGTAGTGGCAAGAGCTTACCACCTGATTAATCTGGGGCTTCAGTGTCAACCTGGAGTCGAAAATGACTCCCAGATCTCTGACCTTGGTGGCAGGACTCGGAGATGGAGAAAACGAGTCCGGCCATGAGGGAAAGATACTACTCACCTCCTGGTTACTGAAGATGATGCATTCAGTTTTGGAGCCATTAAGTTTTAGATAATTGGCTCCCATCCACGACTGGATATCCTGTAGGCAGGAAGAAAGATTGATTTGATCCTCCTTTTTCTTGGCCAGGCGAAAGTACAACTGGGTATCGTCGGCATAGATATGATAGGGAAGCATGTGGCGGCGGATGATATGGGTCAGTGGCCTCATATAGATGTTAAACAGGATTGGAGATAAAGCCAAACCCTGGGGGACTCCACACGTCAGGGAGATGTTAGAGGAGTAAAATGTCCCCAATTTTACCCTTTGAACCCTGTCGTGGAGAAACGAGGTCACCCAAGCCAGCGCCCTGTCATCCACACCAGCCACAGTAAGTAGCCTCTCTGTCAATCTATCATGATCGATGGTATCGAAGGCCGCCGATAAATCCAGGAGTACCAGGGCAATTTCCTCCCCTCTGTCCAAGGCCCACAGGAGATCGTCGTGGACTTTAACCAGGGCAGTCTCTGTCCCTCTACCAGGTCGAAATCCCGATTGGAAGTCATCCAGAATGTGATTAGATTCCAGGTGAGGCTGAATTTGCCATACTGCCGCTCTCTCGTATGTATGAGTGCAGTGTGTGTATGTATGAGTGCAGTGTGTGTGTATGAGTGCAGTGTGAGTCCAGTGTGTGTGTATGAGTGCAGTGTGTGTATGGGTGCAGTGTGTGTGTATGAGTGCAGTGTGTGTATGAATGCAGTGTTTGTGTATGAGTGCAGTGTGTGTGCATGAGTGCAGTGTGTGTATGAGTGCAGTGTGTGTATATGAGTGCAGTGTGTGTATGAATGCAGTGTGTGTATGAGTGCAGTGTGTGTATGAATGCAGTGTGTGTATGTATGAGTGCAATGTGTGTGTGTGAATGCAGTGTGTGTATGAGTGCAGTGTGTGTATGAGTGCAGTGTGTGTGTGTGTGTGAGTGCAGTGTGTGTGTGTGTGAGTGCAGTGTGTGTATATGAATGCAGTGTGTGTATATGAATGAAGTGTGAGTGTGTGTGATGCAGTGTGTGTTTGTGTATGTGTTGGTGGGGGGTGGGCATTTTGATTATTGTTATTTTATTAATTATTATTTTAATCATTTTTTGTTATATTATTATTTATTTTATTAATTATTATTATTTTTTGTTATATTGTTATTTTTTTAATTATTATTTTTAATATTTTATTATTATTATTATGTATTTATTTTTTCCATCCCCCCTCAATGCTTGATACATGGCAGGGAGGGGGGCTCTCACTCCCTGGTGGTCCAGTGGATGGGCACTGTGTAGGAGGGGGGCTGGCAGAGAGTTTACTTACCTCTCCTGCAGCTCCCTCCTCCTCCGTGCAGCTCCTCTGTCAGCTCACAGTGTAAGTCTCCCGAGAGCCGCACTATGACCCCGCGGCTCTCGCGAGACTTACACTGGGAGCTGACCGAGGTGCTGAACGGACCGGCGCGGAGGAGAAGGGAGCTGACAGGAGCTGCAGGAGAGGTAAGTAAACGCTCTGCAGCCCCCACAGCCCCCTGTCTGTATTATGGCAATGTAAATTGCCATAATACAGACACTGACTCGAGTATAAGCCGAGTTGGGGTTTTTCAGCACAAAAAATGTGCTGAAAAACTCGGCTTATACTCGAGTATATACGGTATGTGGTTTATATTTTTATTCTCTTACCTCAAGTTTTGGAAAAATTATTGATTTACCTCTTTCCCCTCCTATATATATGTTTAATGTTTTAGGACATGGCTCTCTAATATCAAGTTGGAACACGTATATTTATTGTGTTTTTTATTGCAATTGTCTTATTTTAATGTATATTAACTATTTTTAACGAAATAGACAAATTTACCACAATAAAAATGGCTTTTGGAACCGTAAGAAAACGAAAACGTAAAAAAATCCATCATCACGCAATGACATCAGACATCACAGTGAAACGCCGAACGTCATGACGAAACAACGTAAGATTGCACTATAAACCCGGAAGTCCCGGATTGCGTGCAAAAATGTAAAAAAAAAAGCCATGCAAACACGAAATATAAGTGGAAGTACACAGACTGAGTTATAAGCACTTCGAGAAAGACCTTTAAAGGTTGAAACGCATTAGTGCTGCTGTGTGTGTACATCTTTTTATATTTTTTAACCCTTGTTTGGAATACTTTTTTTCCCTTAATAAATTACTTTTCAACGTGACATGCCTGGAAGCAGAATTACTGCGGTGGTCACATTGGAGAAAATACTGAGGGTGATACCTGTAGAATATGCTAACAGTCTGAGCCAGTCTCAGCTACATGTGAGTTTGACTGATTTGGTTTTACATATTTCATTTAGTTTGTACATACTACACTATGGTCTCTGTTTTATACTTTTATTTCAGATGATAACTAAAAACATTCGTCATATGCCAGACCAAAAGTGGTAGTATATATTGTGTGGGGTTGTTAGCTCTCACCTTGTATGTTATTGACTTATGAGGAGACTGGTCTGCAGGTCAGAGTTTGGGGGAGAGGTGGGGCCAGGACAATGATGTATCCAAGATGGGGCTGAGTCCCACAGTCAGTCATATTGACCTCAGCTAACCCCTCCTACAGGTGAGACCAGGTTATGTGATTGAGCCACTCCTTTATAAGCAGAGCACACCTTTCAGTCAGTGCTTGGTTGTTTTGTTGCCTGCCTCAGAACTCCTAGCATTTGTTTCCATGTGGTCCTGTCCTTGCTGGTTTACTGACTTTGCCTTCTCTCAGAATGTTCTGATTGCCACCTGCCCTGACCTCAGGACCGTCTGACTCTGATTTCCGCCTGACCTTCTACAGGTACCTTGGATTTTCTGTTATTTCTATTAAAGCCCCTGTGCCATCACTGAACCAACAGAATCCTGTTCTCAGCCTCAGGATCTATGTGGATCATGCTTGTAAGGGAGAGCTGTTACTGCACCTAAGTTCCAGCACTGAACATGACCCCAATGAGTACGATACCTCACGTGTATACCATTTTTTCTAATCCAACCTCTAACTCTACCCAAAATCCTTCCCCTAATCCATCTAATAATCCTACCCATAATCTAAATACTGATCATGCCTCTATCCAGACCCTTAATCTCACCTCAGAGGGATTCCCTCTGCAGACATCAGCAAAGGGATTTCCTAGCTAATATAGTACAGAGCACTCTGTGAGCAATCTGCATTTTGTGATTGCAGCATGTGACAGAAATCTTTTCATGCTGTAGCTCCTGAATCTGTGATTGGTGCTGTGTAGATGGCAATTCCAGCATCGATCACTGGGCAGAGAAGGGGTAGATTCAGAATACCTGACACAGAGGGATTGCCCATCAGCAGTAAAATAAATTAACCTGTGCAGCTCTCACTCTCACTCAGCGTTGCACATAGCTTATCTGTCAGTCTGTGGCCACTAATTCTGGTCCCAGCTGACAGATGGGACCATCAAGTATTAAAAGATACCTGGGGCTTCCTGTTTTAAGCTGTGGCTGAATTTAAAGGACTATGTTTGGTGTGACCCCAGCTGACAGACGTAACCGTCAAGTATCCAATGATAAGTGGGGCTCCTTGGTGCCACTGGGGACCACCTAATGCCCACCAGCAACACACAGGCCTGAATATGGTGTATCCATGTGTTTGTTACATGTGGTGTAAACTATGAAGAACAGAATACTTTATCTCATTTATAAGCTTAGAATTTGAGAAGTTAAAAGTTTATATTGGCTAGATTATCAGAAAAAGTAAGCAAATATGCTGTTTCTGATTGCTGGTAGTTTTACAAGGATGTAAAGCGGTACTTCGTACCCCTCCCTCTTATAGAGCACCCCTATTCTGGAACTTGCAGGATTTAGCAGCTGGGATTTAGTGGGTTTACAGCCTGTGAGCTGTAGCCAGTGATTCACAGACAGTGTTATTCATGAAAAAAGTGAGCATTTAAAATTTAAGGTCAAAATAGCCAAACTAAAAAACATTTCTAAGTCATCTGTGCTCTCAGTTTGGTTACCCTGCCCTTAAATGTCAAATTCACCTTGAATTCTCCCTTTAGTAAATAACCCTGTAAATGCTGTGCAATCTGACTAAAATTAAATAAATATTTCTATTCACCAGACAGCATCGAAATGCTGAATTGGAGCACGCAGTAAAAAGCCTTTAGGATTACTATGTATTAAATCCCCAAGGCAGCATTGCCCTTTTAGCATTGTCCCTTTTTATTGTTAACAATGGCAGCATTGCTAATGTACCAATTATTATGATGTGCAATAATTCAGCTAAATGTACATTTCTTTACCAAATGTCTAACACCAGAAGAAAAAAGGTCTGTTTTCTGCCAACCTCTACTATTTATTCATATTACAATGAATTGCTAGATGCCTCTATTTTATCTTCTAAAGAATGTGGAGATCCAAGATCATTTCTGCAAATGTGGTGGACTTGTAATCCAGTGCGTGGAGGTTCTTCTCACTAGTGGGTCACCAACTGTGTACTGAGCTTACTCCAAATCCATGGCAGGCTGTTAAAGGAACACTATTTGGTTAGGAATATAAATACATATTCCTAAAGCTGCCAGGCTGGTCTCCTGTGGGAGATCATCAAGATCAATGATCTCAGCCAAAGCAATGCTTTTCCATACGAGTGAGCATGAGGCTAGATAAAATTGAATACAAATATAAATATTGGAACACGTGAAAAATAGTGCTACTATCACCTGTGTGGGTCACTCAACACACACATAAAGTGCAACAAAGTGAAAATAGGAAAGGCGGTGAGAGCACTCAGTAAATATAAATATGAATATTACCAATATTGGCATAGATACATTCCTAAAAATAAGCATAAAAAGACCATAGGGTAATATAGTTTACACATATAAAGAAACATATTTTGGTCCAACTCACATGGTTCTGAGTCACTTCAAAAGCTGACTCAGACTAAGGATGTAAAGCGGAGATAAATCTCTGATATACTGGACTCCTGTAGTGGTCAGGGTAAATCCTGTTCATGTCAATAGGAGGTTTCTTCCCCAAAAATCCAGGATGCAGGAACAGGGTAAAAACAATCTTTTATTTGAACATAAATAAAACAAATAAATACAGGATAAGTCCATATGTTTATCCACATGAGGCTAGATAGCATGCATGGCAAAATGCCACGCTGTGACATTGAGATGTTTTCTAAGACCATCTAATACCAGTTTTACTGGTATACTGACAGTCACTAGAGGCAGGTTAGTCCTGCAATTAAAATATTTTCGTTCCTGCAGAATGGCAATGTTTTTATATGCAGGCTCAACACCGTGGGGGACAGTGCACCCAGATCACTTAATTGAGATTAAGTGCTCTGGGTGCCTATAGTGTTCCTTTAACCCCTTAAGGACCAAACTTCTGGAATAAAAGGGAATCATGACATGTCACACATGTCATGTATCCTTAAGGGGTTAAGGACGGACATTTTGACCTGCTAATACATTTTTGCATATACACCACTTTTAGGATGTATATGAGAAAGCATTAAAAGTAGGAAGATTGAATGCCTGACCAAGATATGGTATTGCATTTTCATGATGCAAGTTACAACATCTACTCAATGTTCTAAAAAATACAACCCCCATGAATGGACTACAAACCTGCTTCATCTCATCTGACCTATCTGCTCACTGTGCTACTCACCCTTGTGCCCCTTTTCTATTATGCCAATCATATTAGTGGATCCCATTTTTAGAGCTGACATTTTTTTTCTCAGCTTAAATAGACATAAGCTCAATTACCACATCATGTTATTATTATTTTTTTTATTATTATGTTTCCTTACTTTCCTTTTGATAGCAATAAAATCTCTGCTATTATTTCAGCCTATTGGGTTATAACATCTCTTCCTTATTGGTTAAGTCTAGAAATTTTCAATATAAATCTTTAATGCAAAAATAAGGAAATTGGTCAGCTAGAGTGAGAGGCTTTGTATAATGGTAGCCTGCAACATTCATTGGGCAGTGAAGGCATCATAACCACTACAGAAAGAAGCTGTGGAAAATAAGCTAGATATCCCCCAGACCAAGGACTTTCAGGCAAAATATCCTATGAACAAATGTGAAATCTATACTACAAATGTGTACAGCAAAAACATCCAGGGATATCATTTGTTTTTCCAAATAGTGGGTCTAAATCTGCTAAACTATTCAGTCACCCTTACAATACTAAATGTGGCAGGATTCATGTTTTGGCCTACAATTGTACATTTAATACCAAAATCTAAGAGTATCCAGGTGTCACATCCTGTCCTGTTCTGTTGAGATGTCTGGCCTTGGTCTCTGGTATCCAGTACTCTTTTTACAATTCTTGTTTAGTTTTTCTTGTTTTTTCTGGTTTTATATTCTATGTCTGGTTTTCTGGGTTCATTCCTTTATTCCGTTCCTGGAATTCCCAGTCTCCTGGATTCCTTTAAATGTTTGTTTGTTTTTGTTGCCACACCCATTCCTTTGCCATTTAATCCTTTTTTGTTTCAGTCTGTTCCTGCTAGCAGTGGTCTCATTTCCTCAGCTCCTTTATTTGCAGGTAAGTACTGTGTGTCTTTTATTGTTGTTTATTTAGTCATGCATATCTAGGCAGTTAGGATCCACCGTACTTGGAGTATTTTGGCGCAGTGGTGTGCTGCATACATCTTGGCCATTTATGTATGTCTAAATCTGCAATGTTTATTACATATATAGTATTTAGTTATCTCCTCTTGTTTTGCCTTGTAGCTCTTGTCTTGTTTTATTTTGTCTTGTATTCCCAGTTCATGTACAGTCCTGTCCATGTTTCCCTCATGTATTGTGTACATATTCTGGGTTCTGCTTTCTGTCCTGCTCTGGTTCTGGGTTCTTCTAGTCTTGTCTTGTTTCTAGTACTGGATACTTATCTGCTTATTATCAGCTCCTGGCACCCGATAAGCTGCATCAGGGCTCTGGTTCATGGCCGCACAAACCCTGGTGCTCAACACCAGGAGGCATGTGGTTACCCTGCACCAGACCCTGATTGTCCATTTCCACGCTGAGACTGTGATCATCCTCATAAGGCACACATGGGTCTTCGGACCGCCACCCGTGACACCAGGAAGGTAAAGTCAAAATCACTCAACATCAAACAATGCTTTTCTGTCACATAACTCTTCCTCTACAAGAACGTGGACTGACTTCACATAGAAGTGTCCAGTGAAATGCATTGGCCTAAATGTAATAGTTTTGGAGGTGAATTAAATCCTCTGAATATAGTAATAAGTAGGTTACTTTTATAGATCTTGTAATGCACATTACAGAGTCTACATCTATATACTAAGACATATAGGAAGGAAGATAAAACAGCTACCTTTGAGGCCTATCGGAGGCATGGGGGTAGGATGGCCACCTTCCCGCCAAACGCTTCCCGCACGGAACGAGAGATATGCACTCACCCCCCCCCTGAGGACCGATGGGGGTTATCACGGTCTCCGCCGGACGGGGTACCCCGTGCACCGCATCAAGCGACGGACACCATAGACCCCCAACATGGAGCGGAGCAAGGGGTCACCAAGATGGCGGTTCACTCTGACACGAGAGTGTCGGACAAGCGCTGGCAACAGCATACTACAACAGGAACTATAGACCACACAAAGGACCCTATTGCATTAATCTTTGACCGCTTCTGGGCCAAGTTGGAGGCATACTTACAGCCTGAGACACCGAACCGGACCCCACCCGCGCAGGTCAGAGCCGCCAGCAGTAGGGGGAAGGGGGATACTCTAAAACCACGCGTCAAGGCCCCTCCCGGACCGGGAGCAACACTGGGTATATCCCAGAGGTGCCAGCCATACTGGCGGAGAGCAATGAAGCGACTACGCAAGCGACCGACTACATACCTCCGTACCACCCCAAAAGGGGCGACCCTGGGCCACACAGGACTCCAGGCTCATGGCTCACGAGCACCAGCCCCCACGAGGTTCCGGGGCAAGGGCGGACCCCCACACCTAAAATGGCAGGGCTCTACCCAGCGGAGACAAGCCCCAGGCACCAGACTGGGGTCTAAGCGGTGCCCGACACTCACTGAGAACCAGGCCCGCTGCACAACGCTCAGGAGGCAAGCCGGAGGGGGGCACACCGACCAAGACACTTGCACAGCCAACCATCCACATGGCCTGAGAATACAGGGCAGCCTCAGCACCACGACGACTCACCTGATCATACTGGACCCGAGGGACTTATCGATATGCGATCTGCCAGAACCGACCACTGGTGTAGGCTGACACCCACTAACTCTCGTTGCCGCACGGCGGCCTGGACTGCCGACATGATTCTACATCTAAGCAGCCCTTGTGGACTATGTCCCTCCAGCCTTTTATTTTTATTTTTATTCATATACTGGTATATCAATGCTAAATTTTATTTTATTTCATGTTTATTTTATGTCTAAATCTATTAACACTGTCGTTGAAATGTATAGCATAGAAAGGTTGTAACTACCAGAATCAAGCTGCACAGCATGTTTAGCCAGACACAGCAAATCACTACATAGATACGTAAGCTTGAACAAACGAATAACATGCACTGTTATCTATCACTTTTATAACCAGCCTGAAGTTAATCCGGTTTTGTAATTTTTTCAAAACTCAGCATAGACATAATTCATTGTTACGCATTTTTAAAACTTTTAAAAACGTGCAAAGTTTTTCCACTGCCTATATGATGTACACCTGTATTTCATTATGCATACTCTAGCTGTGGTGGCACGATGTGCTATATCTATAACATGCACAAATAACATACAGACTTTAAAAATGTAAAAAGTGAACAACGGAATGGAATAGCCTATGCTGGAAATAACATGAATAGTATTGTATTCCTACAACGAAAGCATGCAAAAGTTCATCTTTCAAGGTGACGTTAAGATAGATTGATTTTGTTTACTATTTAATCCATAGACAAAAGCCAGCAACAGTCAATTATTTCACTGTAACGGTAAACACTCGATTGAATTTGTTTAATGATGCTCACCCTATAGCAACATAACGTTTTTTACTCTTGTTTCTATTACTTTAACGCTGACGGTACCACCGTATAGTTCGAAGCTACCTTCACAACTACTGCTCAACACAAGTTCCTAACCCTTTGGAAAGCGTGCTTAATAATAAAAAAAAAAATGAGGCCACCAATCGTAGGAGATGTACTACTGTGTTACAATGATCCCACTATGTACAATTACTTTGCATCCCCTCCTCTTTATTCTGTATCCCATTTAACCTCTGCCTCAATAAAAGAAAGATTGACAAAAAAAAACAAAAAAAAAAAAAACAGCTACCTTTGTTGTTCAAGTGGCCATTTTCTTGTTTAGTTTTGTGATTTCCTTATTTTTAAGAATTTAGCTAAATTGATCATTATCTGTTGAACTGTAACAAAAACCAAACACAATCCATAGTGACCTTATTGAAAAAGGTTAATCCTCTGATTGATTAGTAAGGAAGAACAGCGATGCCAATCTAAAGCACAAGTTATGTTGTTATATTATCACAGAAAACACAATTACATTCTTTTGGTTTTCATATTTATATACATATCTGCACTATTTTAACCTGCATCTATACCTAGTAATATATTCATTTTAATTTAACTTTCAGTACAAATATTATTCGTGCAGATCCATTAATATAATTTTTTATGCTTTCTGAATACATGGCTCAGTAAATGAAACCTTTTTTATTTTATTAATCAATCACGGAAATAGTTTAATTGGGGATAGTGTCATGCTTATTATTTATCAAAGAGAGAATTGTTCGGAATTCAAAGTGAATTTCACAATTAAGGCAAAATAAATCCCCAAAACTGGAAAAATTCTCTAAGTTAGCTATGCTTCCAGTTCGGCTTCTTTGGCATTAAATTTGAAATTCCTGGTGAATTTCTAACAATTCTCTTTTTATTAATATGTAAGTAAACCTGAAGGAATATGTCAGGTGCTGGCGGTGTTACAATAATAGAGGGTTATGCGGCAAACGACACCCGATCACGACCCAAACACCCCCCAGAGTACCCCACGACTTACCCGACCCTCATGGGCAGAAAAATGAAAAAGCAAAAGCCGGACAAACCCCGTCTGGGAATGAACATAGGGGATATGTGGAAGCAGGCCCACGAGACGGTCGGAGCTACAATGGCGTCCTTACACGGTGGATGCTCCGATTTTTCGGATGGCACGTCAGACGACGGAGAAGAGAGCCTCCTGCCGACCAGAGCCCCGCCGCCGCCAGTTAGGCCACGTGTGGTAGCTCCAGCACCCACACCGGTGACTATGGAGGCTATTACAGAACTTATGGCTGCACATCATGGTAAAATATCCGCAGAAGTGGCCACAATAAGAGAGGACCTGAAAGGCCTCTCCACACGACTTGGGACTGTAGAATGCACCGCAAGCGACCATACACGCCAGATTGGAGAGCTACAAATGGCAGTCCACGAACTGCAGCAACTAACATCCCTGCATGACCAGCAATTAGCCACGCAAGAAGACAAGAGACGTCAAACCAACATAAAGCTGAGGGGGGTATCGGACTCCATACCAGAAGCCGAGCTTCCGCACTATACCAGGCGGCTACTCACTGCACTTTTAACCCCGAAAGTAGCCAAATCCGTCACGATGGACAGCATCTTTCGTATACCGCGGCCAACAACAGCACCACCAGCTGCCACAGGGGACGTTATCCTCCGATTTTCAAACATGAGAGACAAGAAGGCCGTCCTAGAGGCCATCAAGGGCCTACCAGCCTACACTTTTGAGGGCACGACCCTATCATTCTACGCTGATCTCTCAAGTGGCACGCTGACATGGAGAAGATCCCTCAAACGGCTCACGTCCTTCCTGCTGCAGGAAAACATCAGATACCGCTGGGGCCCAGGCCGCGCCCTACAAATAGAAGGCGCAAGCGGCCCACTGGTGGTGCGGAACTCACAAGAAGCCACAAAGGCACTAGAGGTCTTAAGACCACCACTGATGGCAATGGACGCCACGGACCCAACGACTGGACCCACAAGTAGCCTGGGGAAGAGCGCGGTCAGCGCACCGATCTTTGTGCCGCGACACCATCCTGCAGGACCGCACACAGCTACCGCAACATGAAACAGAACGAAAACCACTAGGACGCTCTCCCGCACTCTGCTTCTACCGGGCACAATCCAAGCCCGCAACCCAACGACTACGCGAATTCTGATACAACGAGCGTAACCAAAACTGTCCGATAACAAAATCTCTTATGCCTTTTTTCTTGCCTTTTGTTCCTTAAATGTTGTTTTATGTTAGTTGTTCTGTGCTGCCGACTTGTTTTAAATGACACGACAAGACTGCTTAGACACCCACGACCACAACTGGTATTCAAATATGAGGCCTGTGCTAATACCATACGCTACATCTACATGCTGTGACATACAGGCACTCATAAAGAACCCCCAGCCTGTACTTACCATGACTCCAGCAACTTTTCAATTAGGCCCCAGCCTGCACTTATCAGGCCCCTAGAAAATGAATACATAACACATACTGACCTGATATGGCTGACGAACACTATACATGGGGCCCCACTGACCACGACGGATAACAGTAAGGTTCAGTTTATACTTACACAGCAAAATACGTAAAGCAAAGTGTTGAAAAGTTTGTCATATGCTTTAACTTAAACGCAGAGAATTAGCCATATTAAAGTTCTCTCTTTTTTTTTTTTTTTTTTACCCGCTACTCAAATGCAAAGCCTTAGACGCGACGTAGCTAACAGCCGTTATCAGGTGTGCAGCCTCGGTAGCGCCAAACTAGTTACTTACATTATTTTACATTATTTAAAATTTAGATTGCGTGATCCTAGTCATGACATTGCCTATCTAACTTAGTTTATTCAATCGGTTGCAATTGATATGTTACACTTGTTTCAAAGGAAAATAATAATAATAATGTGCATCTATTCCTGCCACGATCTATCTTGTACACATCTACGTACGCTGTTGTGGCGTTTTACTTATGCTTTGTACTCACCTGCACGACAAAAATAAAGAATTCAAAAAAAAAAAAAAAAGCAACATTTAAAGCTATTTTAGGGAGATTCCTTGATAAAGTTTTTACTTATTGATCGAAACATTGGCTGAAATAAAAAATGTTTTTGGTTGATGAACTTCAAGCGATGTACAGTTTTTAAAGATCTGGGAATGCACATACTTTTCTGTAGATATTCACATTTAAACAAAATTTAACAGTTGCAGTTCAAGCTGATATAGATACAGGTAGAAACATGTAATTGTGAGTGCTATTGTCTGGAGTAAACTTTGGTTGACCCAGGACCCTACAATGGCTAGGTTGTGAATTTGCCATCCTCCTGTCACACAATGTCACAGATAAAGGGGACAAGTCTTCTACTGAAATAAACATTTAAAAGGGATTGTGAACTTCCTTCGACAAATACACTGATGCCTCTTAAAACATTTGATCTTCACAAAAGACATCGCATATTATCTTAGGACAAGTGTTCATTTCCATAGTGCCCATGTGAGATCTGGACAAAGAGACATCATTTCACAAGACATGTTGTCCAGTAGCCCCTAGAAAAATGGGATGTAGTTTCCTAAACGTGTCATTTATGTGGATTTTGCTGTCGATCAAAGAAAAGGACATTGCAATATCAAAGACCACTGATGGGCAAGCAGGGGTCAAACCAAAGGTGTGATGCTTTGATATGAACAGATCTGTTGTTTCAAGTAACATTTCATTAGCATGAGATTGAAGAGAGCAGATGGTCAAGAAATTAGAAACGAAAAAAAGGAGAAATAAAGAGAAAAAAATTGAATTTTAATAAAAATTAAATTAGTATCTATACATGAACACAATATTAAAATATCCTGATTTTCCAAAGATGATAACATGTAATACATGAAAATCACAAACCTTGCAGATCCATGCAATTAAAGAGATAAATGAACTCATAGGATCCGGACGATGACGTCACAATACCACTTCAAACTATACTTTTTACCCTTTGCCTGATCTTATAGGATTACAAAAGTCAGATATAAGAAGTGTTGTACTCCTCTTTGTTTTAAAGGATTAACTTCCCTGTGACCCTCTGATTTTGTGTAAAAGCCACTTGTTTATTTAATTTGTTTTGAACTTTTGTGTTCCTCACTTTGAAAGTGAGAATTTGCAATGCCCCCACCCAGGGTTGTTTGATGTGAGTTGTCTTTTGTATCAGTAACCGTGTGAATGTTAAGGACAATTTCTCTAGTAGATAAATATATCTGATCTTAATAATAGAGGGTTATACTTTGGATTGTCCTGGAATCCTCGTTACTTTTTTTTTTTTTTTTTTTTAAAGATGAAGCAGCTGTGCGCCCCCTTTCCTTAAATTGGTCCAATAGGTTTACAACAATGTCTTTCAATGTAGCAGCTCTTTGACCCTCTTTTTACAATTATTTATTATTTTTTAATAATAAATAATAATAATAATAATAATTTATTAGCTCTAGGAACTGAATTTCCACTAAATTCTATGGAAACTTTCCCTGCACCCCACTTATATTGAGGTAAGCAGTCTTTCAGCGAATCACTATTATTATTTTTACAATTTCTGGTGTAGGTGATTAAGAAGAAACAGTTCAAAAAAAGTCATAACTAAAGGTATTTTATGAATGCCACCATCAAAGTGATATGGTGATATTCCTACCTCTTTGAGGGTAGATGCTTTAAAAAAATCTTTATCTGACAAAGGACATTTGGAATTTCTGCATTGTGTACATTGGAGACCTATAGTTGGAGGTCCCTACCAAAGCCCAGCCAACTGCCTAACTGTCTTCACAATTAACACAAAAATGACATTAAACCCCCCTGCGGAATGTAAAGAAATCAATTAAATGATTAGGAGATAAATGAAATAGTAAATCACACAGAAAAATATAATTATTCCAATTTCACTATTTCAAAACTGAATTAATTTCAAATCTGTGAATATGTGTATGGTTTATATATGTTTATAATGTGCTGGCTTTAAAATTACTGGTAACAAGAGAAGAGGGTTGTTCTATAGTGCTTATGTTAAAGGAACACTATAGCGTCAGTGTCACGTATTCATCCGCTGATAAAAATGTGGTTAATGGCATTTACTGTCCACACAGGAAAAGTTGTGCCGAGCAGCAACCAAATCCACAGAAGGGTTAATGGTGAGCAGCAATTATGCAAATGGGAAACCTGGTAACTGCCTTTGGGGTCAAAGGCCGGTTACAGCCTATCAGATCTAGAGGAGGGGTATTTAGGCCCAGTTCTAATCCTGCTCAGTGCCCTGTCGTGGTTTCCCTTGTGGTTGTCCGAGAGCGCGTTATTGATTCTGGTTATTTGACTTTGGCATTGTTTTTGACTTCCCTGTTTTCTGGCATCCCTGACTCCTGGCTTTTCCTTATCGTTGTGTCTCTTTCTGTATCCCTTGACCTTGGCTATTCCTGACTATTCTTTGGTACGTTAGTCCAGCCATTCTAAGGTCCGGTATACGTTACCTATCAGTCCTCTGTGTTACACAATTCTACGTGCTGGATCATTCTGTAATCCTGACATTACAACATGGCCATAGATCCTGTAGAATTGTGTAAGCACATAGCTGCTTGTAAAAGGAAACTGGAGGATATTGATCACCGCATGGATCAATTTGCCCAAGCCTTCAGTACGCTTCTTACCCGAACAGCGCATCTGCAACCTGCGGCCTCACCTCCACCTTGTGTACCTCCAGCTATAGTACACAAGGCACCTACTATCTCCCTATCTCCTCCCCTGCATTTTGATGGTAATATTCAAGAATGCCGGGGATTTATTAACCAAATGGAGTATCATTTTGAGGCCTCACCGGGATCTTTTCTCACAGACAGAGCTAAAATTGGTTACCTAATGAATCAATTAAAATGTAAAGCTTTAGCTTGGGCCAATCCATTATGGGAGAGTAATAGGAGTGTGGCACACAATTACCAGGAGTTCCTTACGGAATTCAAACTTACGTTTGAACCTTTAGGCAGAGAGGATGACACCTCTACTGCCCTGATGCACATCAGACAAGGGAACCGGTCTATCTCGGAATATGCCATAGAATTTCGTACCCTAGCTTCCGAGGTAGACTGGACTAATAGTGGGTTAATCTCTGCATTTAAAAGGGGATTATCTGAAACTATGCTAGATGAGATTTCCGCCAAAGACTTACCCAAAAAGCTTAATGAATTTATCACTTTTGTCATGCAGATTGATAATAAATTAAGAACCAGAGAAGCTACTAGAAACAAGACCAGACGCATGAGTATGTATTTAGCACCCTGTTTCTCCAGACCTATTGTCCCTGAAATTCCTGTACAGTCCGAACCCGAACCCATGCAGTTGGGGGTCACTAGACTGTCGGAAGCAGAAAGACAATATAGGAGAAAAGAAGGCCTATGTCTATACTGCGGTAGGAAGGGACATATGAGAAACAATTGTCCCATACGTCCGGAAAACTACCGCACCCAAGCACCTTAAGGGGACAGGTCTTAGGTGTAATGGAAACGTCCTCTGAAAAGAATAAAAATAGGTTTCTCCTTGATATTTCTATCGCCTTTGACAAACATAACTTTTCATGCAAAGCACTGATGGATTCAGGTGCTGCTGGAAACTTCATCGACGTTCAATTTGTCAAAGGTAATACTATACCTATCAAAGAGAGACTATCACCCCTAGCTGTTGAAGCTATTGATGGGAGACCGCTCTCACAACCATTGATAACGCATGAAACCTTACCTATTAATATTTCCATTGGTGCATTACATAAGGAAGAGATTACATTTCAGGTGATTACATCTCCTTCTTGTCCTATTATATTAGGATTCCCATGGCTTAGCAAGCATAACACTCATATTGACTGGGCTAATGGGGAGATATTAGAATGGGGTAAGGATTGCTATGAAAAGTGTATATTGAATGTTGCCAAAAGAGGTGGGCACTATTGAATTACCCACTAGTACACCTCAAAATCTCGAGATCCCTATACAATACCAAAACAATTGGTCCGAATTACTACAATGGGCTGAGTTTGCTAGGAACAATGCTGACCATGACTCATCTGGGCATAGTCTATTTTTTGTTAATAATGTCCGGCATCCTACTGTCCTACCGGCTGTTTTTTCTGATACTGCTATTCCTGCTTTGGATGACAGTCTGGCTTCCATCCGTGATACCTGGGTTAAAGTTCAATCTGCTCTGGGTACTGCTGCTGACCGTTTCCAGCATAATGCTGATACACGTCGAGGTGCCAACCCTGTTTAGAGAGGGTTTGGTTATCTTCTCGTAACATCACACTCAAAGTCCCTAGCATGAAATTTGCTCCAAGGTTCCTTGGACCTTTTCGTGTCCTTCATAGGATCAATCCTGTTGTGTACTCTCTGTCCCTTCCGGCCTCCTTGCTCAAACCTCTTGTTTGCAATAAATATACTGTCTCAAGTGTCCTCCTCCTCCCTTAGTTGTTTCTGGACAGGAAGAGTATGAGGTCTCCACTATAATTGATTCCAGGTTTTCTCGGGGCACTTTACAGTACTTGGTGGATTGGAAAGGTTATGGACCAGCCGATCGTTCTTGGGTTCCGCGATCTGATATACATGCTGGCTGCAAGATTTGCTATTTTCACGCTAAATTTCCTCTCAAGCCTGGTCCTGCCCGCACGTTGGGCGTTCTTCAGGTGGGGGGTAATGTCACGTATTCATCCGCTTATAAAAATGTGGTTAATGGCATTTATTGTCCACACAGGAAAAGTTGTGCCGAGCAGCAACCAAATCCACATGCTGAGCAGCAATTAATGCTGAGCAGCAATTATGCAAATAGAAACCTGGTAACTGCCTTTGGGGTCAAAGGCTGGTTACAGCCTATCAGATCTAGAGGAGGGGTATTTAGGCCCAGTTCTAATCCTGCTCAGTGCCCTGTTGTGGTTTCCCTTGTGGTTGTCCGAGAGCGCGTTATTTATTCTGGTTATTCGACTTTGGCATTGTTTTTGACTTCCCTGTTTTCTGGCATCCCTGACTCCTGGCTTTTCCTTATCATTGTGTCTCTTTCTGTATCCCTTGACCTCGGCTATTCCTGACTATTCTTTAGTACGCTAGTCCGGCCATTCTAAGGTCCGGTATACGTTACCTATCAGTCCTCTGTGTTACACAATTCTACGTGCTGGATCATTCTGTAATCCTGACAGTCAGGAATACAACCTGTGTTCCAAATGTTATAGTGTCCATCTCCCTACTCCTCTCTAGGTGCCATAAAAGTTAAACAAATAAAAGATTTACTTCGCTTCTTTCATCGCCAAGGCTCCCTCGGCGATGTTGATCTCTAGTCCCCAGGCGACGTCATGGAAGAGGCATGGTCTCCTCCGTGATCGTCCTATCTGATGCTCCTCATAGAAGAGCACTGGGAACCTAATGAACATGTGCAGCAAGTGCCGAGGCACATTCAAAATTAATTAAAATCCTATGGGGCTTCTGCATTCCGCATCACATGAACGAGTTTTACTCGGTCAGCGCAGTGGAAGCACCTCAAGGGCTGTCATTTTGACGGCCACTAAAGGAGGACTTAACTCTGTAATGTAAACATTGCAGTTTCTCAAAAACTGCAATGTTTTACATTGCAGGATAAAGGGGACAGCGACACTGCATCCACACAACTTCAATGAGATGAAGTGTTCTTTGTGACTATAGTCTCCCTTTAAGACATGTTACATTAACAGAATTCATATGCAATATATATATTGTGGCCTCTTTTGCACTAGGAGGAACCGTAATCTCTATTAAACACACTATTCAATTAATGTGTTAAACGAAACAAACATAAAACTACAATACTACATATATATATATTTATATACATATTAAAAAATCTGTCCTTATTAATAACCTGGTTGTTCAGCCTATTCCTGTCTTGGGTCAAAGTAAGGTAGTCAAGTCTCTTTAGTTCAACCTATGGAACAAATCAACCCGTAAAAAATCAAACACTTACGTGTTTTTTTTTTTATTACTTTTATAAACCTTTTTATGGAGTATAACCATTTTTCCCAGAAATGTTTAACTGCCTAGAAGCATTTCACTTCTAACAACATGTTTGTTCTCTTCCTTTGTACATGCATAGTGCCCATTAGCGTGTCTAAGAGGGCACTGGATACTATTTCGCCCAGTTAATGAGTTCCTTGCAAGTACAGGAGAAGCTACTGTTCTAGTGCTCTTGTCTTATCTATAGCTTCAGCAAAAATTACTGATTGATTACATTTTCAATACATTTAGTTATTTCCAGGGAGTAAACCTCAACGCTAACATACAAATTGATACACAAACTCACAAGTGTAAACATGAATATTTCTGATTATCTCAGTGGAGAATATTGTATTTGAAATATACATTGTGGAAATTGAAATACAGAGTTTTAAACATGAACTTAAAAAAGAAACAAGCTAGTTTATTCACTACACAAGTAATTGTTAAGGGTTGACAGCGGAATTGCAAATTTTAGGCAAAAACTGTTGAGCTGGAAAAAAAAATTAAAGGGATACTATAGTGCTAGGAATAAAAATCTGTATTCCTAGCACTATAGCTTGATCGCACCTCCACCCTCCGCACAGGGCCAGATTAAGAGCCCAGTGGGCCTGGTGCTGACAGTTATGATGGGCCTAATTACAAAATCTTATTGACCAAAACCACTAAAACAGTCCTACCTCCTAAGCGTCATGTATCTGATGGAGATTGTGCTGGAGGGAAACTCATAGGATGCAGCTATGAGAAAACACATACCCTATGCTAATCTCACATTTTCATCTTTCAAGTAAACCCATAACCCCTAACAACAGTGTGCAGTAAAGCAGGAAGTCTATGGATGGGGTAAAAGGGTGGGCCACTGACACAAATCACATAAACAGAACTGCCGAAAGGGGCGAACATACACAAAAAGGGGGCATGTCTGTGTCCCCATGTCTCCCAGTCCCTTAGTGTCTGTGTCCCCATGTATCCCAGTGTCCCCATGTCACTAGGATACTAGGGGACATTGAGAGACATGGGGACACTGAGATACTAGGAGCACTGGGAGACCTGGGGACACAGACTCTTGGGGACACTGGGAGACATGGGGCGCAGAGACACTGTGATACATAGGGGACACTGTGATATATAGGGGACACTGGAGACTTGATAAAGACCAGGGTACAGGTTAAAACGTTGTGGTGTCCAATAAACCTGCTTAATTCTATCACAGGGAGTGCTGGATATTTTTTTCTTTTATACTAGGGAACACTGAGACACTTGGGGGCACTGTAAGACATGGGGACACTGGGAGACTAGGGTACTCTGAGAAACTACGGACACTGAGAGACACCAGGGACACTGGGACATTCTGATACATAGGGGACACTGTGATACATAGGAGACACTGGAGACATGATAAAGACCTGGGTAGGGGTCAAAACATTGCGGTGTCCAATAAACCTGCCTAACTCTATCACAGTGAGTGCCTGAGATTTTTTCTTTTATACTAGGGGCCACTGAGACACTAGGAGACATGGGGACACTGGGAGACTTTGGTACACTGGGAGACTAGGGGACTGAGACACTAGGGACACTGGCACACTATGGACATTGAGAGACACCAGGGACACTGGGAGACATGGGGATACTGAGATACTAGGGATACTGGCTGGGATACATGGAGACACTGGGAGTGCCCCATGTCTCTCAGGTCTCAAAGTCACCCAGTGTCCCCATGTATCCCTGTATCCCCCAGTGTCCCCATGTCTCTGTCTCCCCTAGTGTCTCAGTGTCCCCATGTCGCCCAGTGTCCCCCTAGTGTTTGTATCCCCCATGTCTCCCAGTGTCCCTTAGAGTCTGTGTCCCCATGTCTCCCAGTGTTACGATGTCACTAGGACACTTAGAGACATTAGGACACTGAGACACTGGGGGAGACATTGGGACACAGATACATGGGACACTGGGGCTAGAAGGGGCTAGTCTCTGGGAGACTAGGGACACAGACACTAGGGACACAGAGACACCAGGGACACTGGGAGACATGGGGACACTGAGTGACTAGAGGCCACTGGGAAACATGGGGCCACTGTGTCCCTAATGTCTCAGGATCCCCATGTTCCCCAGTCTCCCTATGTCCCAATGTCTCAGCGTCCCCAAGTCTCTCACTGTATCCATGTCTCACAGGCTTAGAGCTGCTGTCTGGACTCTCTGTGCAGAGCTGCTCCCCCACAGATCAGTGTGTAGAGAGAGGCAGGGAGGGAGATGCTGTAACTTCTTATCCCTGCCTCTCTCCACACAAACAGTGACCCCTACTGGCCGGCGCTGGTATTGCAGAATAATCTCTGTTTATACTGAGAGACATTTGTATTGCCGGTATTACTGCAATACCGGCACCAGCTAGGCAGCCTCAAATACCTGAGAAATACTTCTGAGAAATACCTGGCAACCATAAGAAATACATGAGAAATACCTGGCAACCCTAAGAGTAGTGTGGTAAAAAAAAAAATATATTATTATTTTTTTTTTTAAATCAATGGGCCTATTCCATGGGCCTGGGCCTGGTGCTGCAGCTCCATCAGCCCCTATGTTAATCCGGCCCTTCCTCCGCACTCTAAAGGTTAATAAACCCTTACTGTACTTAGCCGATTCCAGATAACTGATATCCCTAGTGCTGGGTCGGCATTCTGACTCCACTGACGTCACTAGATTGGAGTGTCTCTTTAACTGTAGAATTTTGACAATAGCTATACCTTTCCCGCATAGAGGTACAGTTTTACAACTGCATTAAACCACTTAGAAGCAAGCTTTGGAAATAACAGCCTATCTCATGGGCAAAGACAATGCCACTAAAATGAATCTCCTTCCTTATATCCAAAGACTTCTAATCAAGCTTTCCAAAACTTTTTTTTTTGTCTCCTTGGATTTTCTCAACTGTCTGGACAGGTAAGTGATCCAGGTTGCAAATTAACAATTTACCTTCAATCCGTGATAAAATACTATCACCATCATAACTGACTAACATCCACAACTCAAAAGGACTGTAATCCTCCTTTGAAATGCATGCACTTACTTTCATTGTGGTTGGAAAAAAAAGTACCTTTCTCAATGATTACAGTTGTTCTTAATAGTGGGAGCCATTCTAAAAAAATTATATTCACTAATTTCATAAAACTCCCAACTTTGTAAGACTCGAGGACCTCCTGGTCCATAGACTCTAAAGATATACAGATTTGATCAGATTTTCCATGATTACGATGCACAACCTAGAAAAAATGAAATTCACAAGCATGCAAACACATCTTAAAGATGGGCATCTCCACACTTAAACATCTTGATAACTAATGAACAACATATAAACAGTGGTTTATACTCTAACTACTGAATTGAGTTGAATCACTGAGAGTTGAAAGATAAAAAGACTAACAGCCAAGATGAAACTAGTTGAAGATTTTTTCCAAATCAGATACTTCGACCTAAATTGTGTTTTCAAATCATTACAGTTTGGTGTTAAGTGAAAAAATCTCAGAGTCACTAAGGAAGATCAAGAGTTTTACCCATTCAAATGGACCAGTAGCCAAAAATATTTGCGTAGACTAAAGCATGAGAGATGATGTAGAGACTCAGTGTAATGTTTTGCACTATACAAAATTCATATTTTCTAAAAAGACGATCCTGTCCAATACAGAAGGTCTACAGTGCTATTTTTCCAACAAAGACTTTCAAAAGTGAAGTTGATTTTAGCTATTGAGGAATCCAAGACTTACTTAAAAATTGACCAGATAATTATGCCTGCAGGTGGTCCCCATGGTCTAGATATATATAGCTCCCTCCTTGTGGCCAACAGAACAAAGCACCTGTTAAACCTCTATTTCTGAAGTACCGGTTGTCTTGTTCCCCATTCTATTTGTAGCAGAGCTTGGTACTTAGGCTTGAATGCTCATTCAATTAGTGTTCCGTTAATCAAATTAAGTTTAGTCTTGCCTGCTCAGAAAGGGGCACCAGAGATTACGAACCCCAAATATCCCTCTTCCCAAGGTATACTCTCCAAATACTATACATTTCCAGTTAGATCCTAAGCACAGTCGCATACAGTTCTGTAACAGTGCTCCCCCTTGACCAACAGCCCAGCAGACAGAGCCCTGTCCTGAACAGGTCGAGTTCGGGATGTCCAGAAAAAAGCCAATTTACTTCTGTAGCCCAGTGTGTCCGGATAGCTCACCTGCATTCCCGTTCTGCTTGGATGGTGAAGTTATACAGCTGGAGGGCCAGGCTTCATTGGTGCAGATGAGCATTATTCCTGGCTACCCGGTTGAGTCAAGTTAAGGGGTTATGGTCTGTAAGAAGACTGAATGCACATCCATATAAGTATGGCTGAAACTTTGTGAGGCCCCAGACCTGGACCAAATTTTTTTTCCACCACGGCACAGCTAACTGCTCTCGGTAGCTTGAGGCTGATGTACGCTATGGGGTGCTTTACTTCTTTGTTTCCGACCAGGCTTACAACTGCTCCCAGTCCAAACATAAAAGCGTCTGTGTGCACCCAGCACCAATGCATCGGGGCAGTTTTCAATTTCTGAAAGGCATCCTCACACTCTGGGAATCATAGAACTTGTCACAGTAGGTGTTTGTACGTCAAGTCCATTACAGGTCGAGTACAAACCACCGGTAGTAAACATCAGTGCCTGAGAAGGCCAGGACTTGGGGTTTGGTGTAGAGTGTAGGCCAATTAGTTACAGCTTTAATCTTTGTTGGTTCCGGCCACTGTTATCAACACCCCACTCGGTGACACAGATACTGTACTTCAGCCATATGTTACACTTGTCCGGTCTTAAGGTCAGTTCTGCAGCCCTAATTCAATCTAGTACCACCTATAAATGTAGTAGATGTTCCTCCCTGGTATTGCTGTATATTGCTATATCATCCATGTTTGCGCAAGTGTAGTCCTGGAGTCCACCATCCTCTGAGAAGCAGTCCTAGCTTACAGGCTGGTGGGCACCAGAGACACACTGTCCGAGAAGGTCAATGTGAAAGTTGTTGGTAGCTGTCCCAAGTAGATTCCTAGTAGTACTTTGGCAGTGATCCTGCATTATTCCAACCTCCAAGTGCCAGGCAACTGCTCCCAGTCCAGATGAAAACAAACAGTAGGTACATGGTGAATGGCTCCTCCTGCTACCCCATCTGCATCGACACATTCGGTCCGACAGCCCTGGATTTGGTGGGGTTGCACCAGAGTTAGAGTAGCCAGAATATCCCACAGCCCTTTGCCTGCCTGTCCTTTACGCTTCCGGTGAGGTCTACGATTGTCCTCTGTGACTGCTTGGACGGGTTCTGCCTCATGTAAGGTTCCCCATTTTTACTCAGTAATCCAGAGGTTGCAGGGTCCCTCTGTGAATTCCCATGGAATGCTGACTCGACTAGCAGTTCCGCTGTTGTCGATGGGTCCTGGTCGTGTCCAGGTGGGTCCACTTTTACCATGAGGCTAGTTATTGAGTAGGTGCGGCGAGATACGGATCTTTTATTCAGCATTTTAGGAGGTGAGGATGCAGAAAGGTTTGCTGTAGTGCATGGGATGGACCAGGTTTTTTTCTGCCCTTCTGGCGTGTTTAGGTGTTCATCCACTAGCCTGGCCTCTTGTTTTATGGTGAGGGGTCTGAGGTTATGGATCCAATCTCACACTGCAATGTAGTTGTATAACTGCTCCAAAATTATGAGTAGCACTGCATCTGTCAGTGAGGTGGCTTGGTACCCCTGCATCCATTCAGTGTACCCATTCTAAATATGAGTCTATTTCAGTCTTTCATATTGCCCGGAACCGCTGTTGATATGCCTCGGGCATTATTGAATATCTATATATATATATATATACACAAAGGTGTGGGAAAGATGGCGCTGTTTTGTAATTTTATATACAATTAATTTTAATTCTAATTCAGCTGCTGTGTACACTCTGTAGGTACTCCTAACTCCCCACCACAAAATAGTAATCACCAAAAAAACATAAACAAGCAGTCGGGTTGGTGTTTCCACCCCCCAAACTGTCAGTTTGAGTGCAGCGCTATACCAATATGTGAGGTGAATTTCCCTAAAAAATAGTGCATAACACACTTACCCTCTTTAAAAACTTGTACCTCTTAAACAAGTTTATAAAGAGTGTAAGTGTTTATGCACTATTTTTGAGGGAAATTCACCTCACATATTGGTAAAGCGCTGCACTCAAACTGACAGTTTGGGGGGTGGAAACACCAACCAGACTGCTTGTTTATGGTTTTTGGTTATTTTTATTGAATATCTGGCAAGTAGTTTCTCTTTTTCTCTGTCATAGATTATTCTGTCCTCGTCAAGGACAGCCTGGTGCACCTCAGCGGCCCTCCCAGTCAGCTTACCAGCAAGAATCAAGACCCATACCGCTGGGTCAATTGTTTGTAAGGCACACTGTCATATAAAGTCCTGCAGGTACCCATCTTTCTCCTTCATCAAACGACTGGAATGTTACAAAGGGCAATTTCTTCTGATTACCTCTCTTGGCTACTGGAGTAGTGATCACCTCTCTAGGCCAGTGCTGAATCTCTGCTATATAATCCGGTAGTCTTAGTCCATCTGCTGGGCTGCTGTGACCTCCGCCTTAAGTTTGAGGACCGTTTCTGTTGATGGTTTGGACCCACAAACGCCAATCGCCCTCTTAGTTCGCATTGGAAGTCTGAGTTATCTGAATCTCCCAAAGAAGAGTCGCTGGAACAGTCTCTCTCTATTAGTTGACTTAAACTTCCTACTGGTTACTTGTTCTCGGTCTGCCAGGAGATCCTACAGTGTTCTCCTCTTAAGATGATGATAGCCCTGCTCCATCCACTCAGCACTGCTTCCTTCGTACCCTGTAAAGGAGGAAGTCACATCCCACCAATGTCACCAAATATAGTGGAGCTTGGTCTGAGTATCTCTGCTATTTTCCCTCCTCCAAGCCACACGATATAGTAGTAGTGAAAATAGCCTTTTTTTCCCCCATACTAGCCAAAACTTTGTGTGAGTAAAACAAATACATTTATTACACACAGATATTTACACATGTTACAATGGCAGGGGGTGATCAACGGAACAATAGAACAGTCCCTCCCCGGTGCCACCATGTCTGAGTTGCGAAACGCTGATTCAATTGGTGTTCAGTTAACACAATTAAGTCCTGTCTTGTCTGCTCAGATGGCGTAGCCTGGGATTCCGAGCCTCAAATATCCCTCTTCTCAAGGTTTACTCTCCACTCTCTCCACTCTCCAAGCTCAGCTGCACACAGTTTCGTAACACCATTGTCCACCCTGTTTTTCCTTCTCTATATTCTAAATATAATTTTCTGTAGTTTGTTCTGTGCACCTTCATCCCCTACTCATTTTTATTGGTTGAATACTCATTTCTTCTTTGCATGGATTCCTCAAACACCTGGAAATGATTTTCCTGTGTTGATCTTATTTACAAACCTTGGGAAGGTTAACTCACCTTTTTTTTTTTTTGTTTGTTTTATATTACTGTTTTGGTTCTTAACCCCTTGTTTGAGACATGAAATTGAGCGCTCATGCAAATTTACTGGCGCCTTACTTGGAACAGAGAGATCATATATATCAGGTCTCAGGCAACTGCACAATATAAATAGTTTGCTATAGCAGTCCTGAATTCACCAATGTGATGTGAGTCCCTTTTGACAGTGAGACGAGTGCAATGCAGGTGTTTTATGTATTCAGAATTGCAAAATGTGTAACTTAGCTATTTTTAAAATTGAAGAATTAATTCTGAAACTAATCCCATATAATCCTTATCACAAAAAGACTGCTGCAATAAATCAGATTGACAAAAAAGGAATACATCTCTAAATGTCTACATGTTCAATCATTATTCCGTCTGCCTTAACACCCCCCCCCCCCCACCCCCCCCCATGACAAGGAGTTAAGCAAATCTTATATAATAAACGTCCTGGAATTACATTGTTAGTGAAGTCTGCAACTGTACTCACTTTGTATACCAGAAACATAAAATATTTATTCAAGATTTTCTTTGCCTCCTGCTGGTAATGGCAAAACTTCCTTAGATTTCATGGTTTAAATAGTGGACTGAATAAATACCCTTTATAATGGTGCCATCATTTTTCCAATGCTGTATGTTTTAGAAATCTGTACCTTGGCTTGCCTTTACCAGTGTAGGTGGTGGAAAGTGAGATTCATTAATAGTGACAGTCATGAGTAACAAGTGAAAATATTGGGAAATGCAATATGGAGGTAAAGGTGGCACCTGAAGCTGTAATAAGAATGACAACAGAAAGTGAATGTCTGTGCTTTGATCTTCATGGTAGCCAGCATTCACAACAAAATGCTATTGTGCCAATGCATGCGAGTGTTATATTATCTGTGCTGCTGTTACAGACTTGAAATGTGTGCTCTGCATTTTAGTTAAAACTGCAGGTGCACCCCAGTGTTAAAGGACCACTCTAGTGCCAGGAAAACATACTCGTTTTCCTGGCACTAGAGTGCCCTGAGGGTGCCCCCACCCTCAGGGACCCACTCCCGCCAGGCTCTGGGGGGAGGAAGGGGTTAAAACTTACCTCTTTCTCCAGCGCGGGGCGGGGAGCTTTCCTCCTCCTCTCCTTCTTCCTTGCGACGTCATCGGCTGAATGCGCATGCGCGGCAGAAGCCGCGCTCGCATTCAGACTGTCGCATAGGAAAGCATTTACAATGCTTTCCTATGGACGCTTGCGTGCTCTCACTGTGATTTTTCACAGTGAGAATCACGCAAGCGCCTCTAGCGGCTGTCAATGAGACAGCCACTAGAGGTTTTGGAGGCTGGATTAACCCTCAGTATAAACATAGCAGTTTCTCTGAAACTGCTATGTTTATAAAAAAAAAAAAAGGGGTTAATCCTAGAGGGACCTGGCACCCAGACCACCTCATTAAGCTGAAGTAGTCTGGGTGCCTAGAGTGGTCCTTTAAAGGAAACTGTATTCCTAATACTATAGTGTCCCTCTGCCTCACCCCCCCACCCACCATTAAAGGGTTAAAATCCCCTTAAACACCTGATTCCAGAGCTAAAGGCCCTTGGCGCTGGTTCCATTTCCGCCTCCCCTGGCATCAGTGATGAGGGGGAATATAATGCCCAACAGGCACTGCCCACAGATTAGCTCCTTCACATAGATAAGCAGAGAATCAATGCTTTCCAATGGAGGACTTGAAAACACTGGATGTCCTCATGCACAGCGTGAGGGCGTCCAGCTTCGTTTTACGGACTTTGTGTAAGTGCAGGAAGCCTCTAGTGGCTAGCTGATAGACAGCCACAAGAAGCAGTCTTAACTCTGAAACTGCAGTGGTTTACATTGCAAGGTTAAAGGAACAGGGACATTGCACCGAGACCACTTCTATGAGATGAAGTGGTCTAGGTTCCTATAGTGTCCCTTTAACAGATCATTTAGATGTGTTTATGGCACACAAACTATTTTGAATGACAAAAATGCCTATGCATAAACACTTCCCAGATCTGCTGAGACTGCATGTGGCAATACAAGTTTTTAGCTCAGAAAGAATGTTTGGAGATGTATCGTTTCGTTGTGACTTGTTGCAATGACTAGCGGAGTGTCATTTCTTGAAATATTAGTTTAATTAGATAATACATATTTACAGCAACAGAGACCAACTTACAATAGATCCTGTTATGGACCCTGGTGCCCCAGTGCCTACATAATAGGTGATGTTCATTTGACTAATGTATGCTGCAAAGAGCAATAATGGCCTTTTGTGTTGCTTAAAATACTTTGTAGCACACATGAGTATGTCAACAGTCTTGTAAGGATAACGGTTTGCCTTTTGTCTTATGATACAGTACTGTTTTCACATTCACAGACTTTTATTGTAGAAGCAGGTGCATCTCTGTAGCATAATATTTCCCCTTTTGTGCATTAGTTTCTGACAGATTCTTCGAGCAAGAAAAATCCCCACTGTTGGAAAAACGCGATTGCAGATCCCTGTGCACTTTGCTGGCGTATTGTTATCAGAGATAAAGACATTTAATGATTTCTGAGAGGTAAATTAGACATGACGTCAAAAAGCTCTCGGTTCTACTTTTAAAACATTTAATACGTACAGTAAATCAACCGGCTCCCAGAGTTATTGGTCTAATTCCACAGCCGTCCTTTTTCCATTGCTAGATGATCTATGGCTAAGCAGCTAATTTATTTGTAATGATATTCAATGAGGCATCTCCATATCGCGTTATTTGGTAGCAATTCCACTTAGGTTTTTATGCTAATGAGATCTAAAACATTGTACATTGCTTGTGGTTTGCCTGGCTCTACTGCATAAATTTTTGGGTGGAAATTTGGATTAGATTGCATTTATAGCAAGCAGCAGTCTCTCTGCAGTCATGACTGCTGACCAGTTAACCTACCCGTTGCCCCCAATAATGACATAATGCCTGAGTATTGGATAAGGCAACGGCCACAGCTTTATTGATTCAACTTTTAAACACCGCCCTAGTAGGCTGCAACTCCCCAAAGCCTTGTCTCGTAAATTACTTGCGCTGGCCAGGATCTCCGCCACCACGATGCCGGCCCTAAAAAAACAGAAGACAAATGCCACCTGGAATAACAGACTCTCGCTATCCGAACCGCAAACGCTAGGCAACGCCACCATATACCACCACAGCAAACCCACATAAATCGGCCGACGTCGATCCAGACACCTCCGACTTCTCCAGCCACGCAAGACCCGTTGCAATCAAAACTCTTTTGTAATGTCTCGCCATCCCAAAAAGCGAAACAGGAACTGTAAAGCATATAACGCTTGTTCCGCCACTGCGCAAGAGTGACCCTGCTCGGGTAACCTATTCAGATATTTCAACGTAACCTCAAACCAGGCCGTCTCAGACGATAGCCGCACGACCCATGACAACCAACCTGCCCATACCAACCTGTATGCCTTCCACGTAGAGGCAGACAATGAGTCTGACACCAAGGACATCAAGCCTCCAAAACTAGATCGCATTAGTACGAAGGGCAGAGAAGACCCTCTCAATCCGCTCTTGGAGCCAACTCCCGAAAATGGTCCCACTGAAACCGAGAGAGAGTCAGCCACTATGTTCACCCCTCGGGGACATGCCATGCCTGCATCCACACATTAAATCTTAAGCTTAACAGCACCAGATGTCGCAAGAGAGCCAGAACTGGAGGCGACGCAGTCGATGATCGATTAATCACATGGACAACACTCATCGGCAGAAGCCTGCAAACAAACGCCAGATGACAGCAACACCTGTATAGTACATAACTGAATCTTCCGTGCCGACTTCACCAGATCAACCTGCCTCAGCAGCACAATTAGCTTTTCGTCTGGCAAACGAAAAACCATGTCCACCGTGTCAATGTCTATTCCCAGCAAAGATAACCTAGTGGACGGCCCTTCTGTCTACTGCTCCACCACCGGCACGTCAAACCAAGTAGCCAGTGAGCGGAACAACGACAATAACTGGGCACACCCGTCGCCTTACCGAGGACCCACAAACAGGAAGACATCGAGACAATGAGTTACCGAATCGATACCCGAAAACTGAACCACGACCAACTCCAAAAACGAAGCAAACGTTTCAAAATTTGAACACGAAATGGAGCAGCCCATGGGGAGGCACATGTCATAGAAATAGGACTCCTGAAATTGACAACCCAGAAGGTGAAAACAATCCGGGTGAACCGGCAACAACCGAAACGCCAATTCGATGTCGGATTTTGCCAGGTGTGCCCCCACTCCAGCTCTCCTAACCAGCAACAACACCCGATCAAACGAGGAGTAGCGCACTCTGCTTAACTCCTTATCAATATCATCATTCACCGAACTCCCAGCCGGGTAGGACAGGTGATGAATCATACAAAAGGAACCAGGCTCCTTTGTTGGCACCAACCCCAAGGGCGATACTCGCAGATTAGGAAAGGGGGAAAAAAAGAAATGGCCCAGCCATGCGCCCTAGCGACGTCTCCTTAGACAACTTGTCACCCAATATATCCTCCTTACCCCGAACTGACAGTAGATTATCCGCCAATAGCGGTGAAAAAAAAAAGGGAATCCAAAACCCGGCTGAAAACCCTTCCTCCAACACCGCGATGTTGCAGCGTTTAGGGTACAGCCACAGCAACATCCTTTCCAGGCTTACTGGCATCCTCCCCATGGAACCGTCCTCACTGGCCCCCGACTTAGGCAATGTCTGCTTTGCCTTCTTAAAGCATCGCATAGCGGGGTGAGCCCCCCTGCAATGCGAGCACTCATGCTTAAACCTGCAGGGGCTCTCATTAAAGAGCCAACACACTCCTTTTTTCTGACCAGCCAGCTCACCGGAGAGTGCTCCGGCTGCCACTGGAAAGGACACGGGACGACTGGGAGTCATGAGCAACAGCTACAGGCTGCCATCCTGAGTGCTAAAGTCCAATCCAGGACACGCTACCATCTTTTCTCAGAACTGCTGGTTATATCGGAACCAGCTCTGACTACCATAGACCTTATAAGCACCCCAAATAAGGTCCAAATACCCGAACAACGACGGTGCCCGCTCCGGAAACTGGCGGGTCAGGATACTTGAAAAAAACGCAAATCCCTGTAACCAATTCCCAAACATATGTGGGATTTGTTTACCCTTTCCCGAATCATGTGGATCACCACAACGCGGCCTACAGGCGGGACTAGTGAAAGTAAATCCACAAACTCCCCCTTGAGAATCTTGTCACGAGTCTCCACTGGGACATGCAAGCCCAAAGGAGACAACTCACATCCAGACAGGGAGGGGTGAAAGTCCCCCCCCCCCCCACACCTGTGCCCCTTCGACCTTGCCTCCTCCAGCACCCTTTGTGTGTCTACCCCTGGTCTGGACGCCGCAGTCCCTGATAACCTATCTACTACAGCCCTAATCATGCGCAGCAATTCCCCTTGTGTAGCCTGATCCTGTTCTACGGAGCCCCCTAAGGCCAACTCACCACTCACTGGAGCTGCCACGGTAGCCTGCTCGACAGGACAAGGGCAACGAACTCCCATCCAGTCCTGGTCCTCTAACTCCTCCTGGGACTTCAAATCCGAATCTTCAGGCAACCGCCCGGTCCGCCAGCTGCCAGGCCTCCTGGATGCTGGACTCCTGGCAGGTAATGCAATCCGACTCCATCCTGGGTCCACCTCTCTGTGTGGCTGGGCACCATGTCCTCCTGTGTCCTCCTGTACTGCACTGACCTCCGGCCATGCTCTTCAGCCCGTTCCCGGCTCTCCTGGGGCTCTGCGACGTGCGTTCATCACGTATGCGTCCCGTGTGACTTTTGACGCCTCCAAGCTCCGCCCAGACGTCCGGCGTTTCACCGTCACTTCTGCCCGGACCGGAAAAGAAGGGGGACTCCGAGAGCGCATCTTGGGCCCGACTACTGGCCGACATCTCAGCCCGCGGCCGCCTCCTGGAAGCCCGGGAAATCCGCCACTCACCGCTCCACTGCCAAGTGCCGACTGCCTCCCGCTCGTCCGGACCTCTGCTCCTCTGCTCAGTCGAATCGGACTTGGTGAAAGGCGAGTAGGAGGCCTAGAACGCCTTGGCCTCCTACCGCTGGCCTGAAATGGACTATCTGCCAACTGCTGCTCCGCTCCCATCAGCCCTTGGGGAAGAGCGGCCATCGCCACCGACAGAGAACCTGCTCCATTGGAGGCCAGGTAAGCCTGCAGCATCCCGATCAGTGTATCCTTGGACACGGCAGCCATCGTGAACAAGGGGAAGCCTAGGACACTAACTCTCAGGTAAGTCAACAGACCCTAAGCTAACTAATAATTTTTAAAAATGTATTTTTTTTTATTAAATTTTTTTCTTGAACAGTTGAAGGCTTAAGGGAAAACTGTTCCAGCCAGTTCCTTCTGCAACTGGTGAGTACCATCCCCTCTACACCCCTTCTTATACCATCCCATCTCTCTGCAACCTTGTATCTCTCTCTATCCCACCCCTTACTACAGGGCAGCAGTCATGCCTCCCCTTCCTTACAGTCCACGGGATCCCTTAATGGAAGTTATGGAATCCTCGTATAATGTGGGCGCAATAACTCAAGCCTGCAAAAAGACACTTTAAAAAAGGATTACTTTATTTCCTCTATATAGTCATGAAAAGTAATATTAGTGGGTGATGTGCTTTGATATTTCTGGGGCCACGCATATTTACTTTTTGGGTTAGTATATCTCATGTGCACTCATGGCAAAGCAGGGTGATCGTTCTTCCTGGCCATTCCTCCATAGCCCAATGTTTGTAGGCAATAGCATGACTCCACATATCCACATGCACATTCACTGGTGGAGCAGAGTAGATCTATATAATTTATATTTCAAATAATTATATTACAGGGTTGGCAAAGATCTACGTCATACTACATAACTAAGATCATGATTAGCAGGAAGTGTTGTGGGACTCATGGCCCGATTTCTGCATCCTTTGCAAACCTATTATTAAACTAATGGTCCTCGATAAAAGTTATTTAATTAATGAATGGATTACCCTTGTAGCACACTGTTTTACAATGATCAAACTGGGCACAGTAGGTGTAGCTAAAACATGCATTAAAGTAATCAATACTCCATTTTAGGCATTTTCACAATCTATTTCTATAATCATCATCAGACCCTTACTGTAACACTTCTTTATAACAAATCCTTTTAGAATTCTAAACAGCCAGATATAAAAAAAAAAAATTAAAGGACAACTGTCACATCAAAATTAGTTTTTTAATAATCTTTTTTTAAAATATTGAAAATTATCTATATGTAAACAAATGAGAAAAATGCATCCCTACCATTAGTATTTGACAGGATCCATCAGCCATATACATACACCTTAAGTCAGACAGTGGTTGAAAACTGACAGTTCGTCTATATGGTGTTGCCTATGTAACTCCCTACAAAGAAGTAGGGAAGACCATAGAGACTAATTGTCTTTTCTAAACAGTGACTGACCAAAGGATCATGTCACATACTAAAAGTGGGATGAATGTGTCAAAATTATCAATATATACCGTACTTCAATTAAAAAAAAGGAGCTATATTTTTTGGAATATAAGATGTACCATATATTTTACCTAGAAATGTAAGGAAAAATAATATAACCTTGTGTACCATAATTACAATAAACTTCAGCTTATGTGTGGTATATAATGGATGCACTGTATGGGATGCAGTGTGTAGGGGATGCATGTGTGTATAATGAATGCAGTGTGTGTGTAGTGGACGTAGTGTGTACAGTGAATACGCTGTCTGTGTGTGCATAGTGAATTCAGTGTGTATGTGTAAAGGATGCAGTGTGTGTAGTGAATTCAGTGTGTGTATGTAAGGGATGCAGTGTGTGTAGTGAATTCAGTGTGTGTATGTAAGGGATGCAGTGTGTTTGTAGTGAATTCAGTGTGTGTATGTAAGGGATGCAGTGTGTATGTTGTGGGTGCATTCTATGTGTGTAGTGGGTAAGAATTTGTGGGTAAAGGATGCAGGGTGTTGCGCGTGTAAGAATTATTGGAGTGGGATAAGGACTGTATTTTGGGGGGGGGGGGGTGGGCGGCAGAGAAGCAGCTTAATTTTCGGGGAAAAAAAAGTTAATTTTTATTTTGTCTTTATTGAAGTTTATTCCCTCCTCCCTGCTTCTTACTTCTGGCAAGGGAGGGACACAGCGTTGGAGTACAGCGTTGGAGTGTTAAACCCATGGCAACACTCTGACATGCCGGTGCTCGCAAAAGAGGAAGCTGCAGACAGAGTCTTTTAGGCTCCCCCGCCTACTATGGAAGCTTGCAAGGGCCTAGTGAGGGAGACTCAACAGGCCAGATCTCACTGTATGTTTATAACGATACTCACGCACATATATATACACACACACAGTTAATATAGCACATTTGGCATATAGGACGCAGGCAGTTTGTTAACACACATTTAGGGGTAAAAAGCTCTGTCCTATATTCCGAAAAATATGGTATTTCCTTTCAATATTTGATGAAAGGATTACTATAGTAAAAAATACTTTTGAGGTGACAGTTGTCCTTTAAGTACCTCTACATAGTATGTAATTATTTGGGCCACTCTAGGAGTGAACCCTGCAAGATTAAGAAGCTCAACTGAGGTGACTGACATCAAGCACGGGAGCAGACCACAGGAATAACAATCTGTCTTGATGTTACAATTGCTGATGCGCCATTGAGTCCCAGAAAATCTAGGTTACGTTGGTAGACTAGCTGGGGTCAGGAACTGTACATCTGGACCTCCATGGATGCTGTAGACCTCTCTTCTGTGCTTTCCTTTAGAGTGTGCAACTATACACACAAGGCACCGAAGTGTGATATAGTTTTCTGCAGGGCTGTGGAATTGGTACACATTTAATTCGGACTCCTCAATTTTTGGTACCTCCTACTCCAACTCGTTATATAACATACTGTTTCATTAAATTACTATTTATATGGCAGCATATAAGTCAGTACATTTTGGAGTTGACTAGGTGGAAAATATAAGCTTAAACTGTAAGCATTGGGGGTCGATTTATACGTCAGCATATACTGTACATTTAGTTGGAGTAGAACTTTTTTTCCGAATCCAGTAACTCCGTAATTACTATTGACTCCACGACATCAATGCACTGGTTTCCAGACACTATTCTAGCAAAGAGTGCAAGGTAATGCAAGGTATGTATCAGGAAGAGACCCCTGTACTGTGCCTCCTGCTGTCCTCCCCACTTCTCGAAATAAATATTGATGATGCATAGGAATGAGGGCAGAGACAAACGGACCAAATAGTTGTGTGATGACATCTGGCACGAAAGAGATTGGTAATAAGTCGTTCCAAATGATTTTTAGTGGCTCTAAATCAACGTAGATATGTGTTTTAACATAGAAATCTCTTTATATCAAAAATAAAACAGGGTTAGATCTGTCAACCCCACTTCAAAAAGATGTGGTCATGCCAGTAATGTCAAGCAATTTGCTCTTTTGAACTCCCGTCTCCTTCCTTCAGTGATAAGCATACTTTTGTATTATATGCCAAAATAGTCTCTGCAATAATCACTTGAGATGGGAAATGTATTGAGTTCCATCGAGTTAGTCAAGCGTTTTATGGTAGCCCAGCAACAACACCATTGCATTCACAATGATAGGCTAGCAAGTGTGTTTAGAGATTACTTCCCTATTCTGTTATCAAGACAAGCACACATTTTGGAGATAAGATGCTCTCCTTCGGAGGCCTTTTTCCTGCAATAGATGTCAACCTTCAAAGTCTTTTGAGAAGACAAAGGTTTGTAATAGCTAACATCTGCATTCCTACTGGTCTTTGAGTAAGTCAGCTTAATTAAAAAGGTTGCTAATTTTAATTAAGTGCAAATATTTCAACATTTGTAAAACTGTTTAAACATTACTTTAAATGTCACTAAAAAAAAAAAAGAAGCTATTTATGTCTTAAGTCAGAGTCTAATATCAATGACATGTCTCTAGATTTATCGAATTCAATTTGTCTTGGGTTATTAAAATATTTGGAACTGGAAAATTGTTATATACTTTGCTGCATACTCGTCTCTATATTCCTAATCACACAACATACTTTATTTTAGACATGTATTTTCTTCCTTTGGAAAAAATAGCTACCGTTGATTTTCACCTTGTATTTTTTTTTAAACTCCCTACTTCCAAGTCTGCATTTTTCACAACATGTTGCTTGAGGGTACAATAGTGTAAGGAGGCAATCATGCCTAGATGTGAAAAACTTAAATGAACACGATGGAGGAAGACCGTGCCATGTTTATATGTGTATCTTTGAGCATACCATACAATCATATGTCAAGGAATAAAACAAATAAATGATATAATGAAGAATTCATAATATTAATGAATACGGTGGCTTCAGTGTGCGTGAGTGCATAATTATATTTGTATTTTATTTCAGTACATATTAATGTAGCGGTTTTTGTGCCTAGACTTGGGGTTGTGTAAAAGATCAGTAAATAGGGGATGTGTACAGCATCAGTGTGTGAATGTAAAATGAAAAGTATTGTGTGTGTAGTTTCATTGTGTATAAATGGATATGTTTATTTGTAAATAGTGTCAGTGTGTGACTGCAACTATGGTTTTATGTATAGTTTCGGGCTGTGAATTACAGTATTGTGTTTGTATGAATTGTGAGTGTGTGAATGCAGGGGTGCATTTCAGTGTAAAGTCAATATACCGGTATGTAAAAGCAGTTTGTGTGTAGTATGTTGGAATGCAGGCATGCATTCCAAGAGTATGATTGCAGGGGGTTTAACACTCTCATATTGGTTTATCTCTACATCTCCTACTCCTATGACCTCTCTCCACCACCAATATCCCTACCCAGCCTCACTATGATGATGGTGGTGAGGCTGGCAGAGGTTTGGTTGTGCCTCTTAATTTGCCAGGCCTCCAGGCCTAAACATATGCCAGCATAGTTGTATTTAGATACAAGCATTAGTGCAATGGACCTTTTACCCCATGCACTGCAAAGATTTTCTGACTCTTATCAGTATCAAGAATATTAAATTAACAATGCTCAAGAACTTGACTCTAATGTTTCTATAGGGCTTTTTTTTTTATGACACACATTGCTCAGACACAAGGGATGAAAGAAAAAAATATTAACCTGTTTTACAGATATCTTGTTATTATCCTAACTCGACAGGTAGGGGAAAAAAAAGGATTTAATATATCCAAATGACTCTAAGAACCTATTTAACAGCAATGCTTATTAACACACATTCTTTCTTAAAGGCGCACTATAAACACCAAAACAAAATTTTGCATAATGGATTGGTTTTGTTGTGTAAATCATGCCCCCTGCAGTCTAACTACTGAATTATCTGCCATTTAGAAGTTAAATCACTTTGTTTATGCAGCTCTAGTCACACCTCTCCTATATGTGACCTACATAATCTCCCTACCCGTTTCCTAGAAACAGAGATATTTATTGCACAGAATGTGTCATGTAGAATTTATTATCTTCTGTTCTGTTAATAGATGGCTAGAGCATGCACAAGCCTCCTGTGTATGATTAAAGTTCAATTAACAGAGCAGGAGATAAACACTTCTAAAGTAAACACACTGTGCTGTCACATCTGATTAAAAATGAATATCTGTTTTCATGTAGGCTGTTTGAGTCACAGCCAGGCAATGTGTGAAACGGACTGACAAACAGAAACAAAAGTAATTAAATTCCTAAATGGCAGATAATTGAGCAGTGAGACTGCAAGGGCATGGCACCAAAACTTCTTAATTAAGCTAAAGTGATTTTGGTGCTTAGAGTATCCCTTTAATAAAACAAAAAATAAAACATCTCTAAAAACCCACCCATCAATAGAATAAGGGAGGTGCACGTGATGGATGACCTGAAGGCAAGAGTTAGGGGAACCCAAAAACAATTCCAGAAAATATGGGCACCATGGGAAAATAGCCCCTTGAGTTAAGACACGTAGCAGACTTGAGGCCAACAAGATAACTAAACAAAGGGATGCGGATCCTCTGTGCCTCCCCCACCCCACCCCTACCTTACAATCTTTCTTTATTGACACCTTTCTATCTTTTTCCTATTTCTTTTTTCTCTTATTATGTGTAGCATATGTCTCCCAGAGGGTGTAGGGAGCGGTATACCCGGTAACTGTGTAAACACCAGGTGTGAACAAAGGAACGCAAACCAAAGCCTTCGGAGGGCCCTGTCAGCTGCCGGCAATATGTAGAGTGCGCAATGATGCCCGCAACGGGAGACCCTCTGGGCCTTTAACAGACCAGAGGGTGGGGAAACTCGTAGCAAGTCATCTAACTCTGAGACACAGAGAAACCTATTACGCAGCACAATATTAGTTCAGAGGGCTCCCGGCAGATGGAGGGCACACACCAATGCTGTTTTACGTACATATACAACTGCTAAGTTCCATATGTTACCACATACTTCTTGCTTTCCTTTTTATCTTTTACAAATCACAAAACTCAAGTTGACAAATTGTAACTCGCAATCTTAGAGAGTATTAAGGTAGCTAATATATCAGTTTCGGGAGCAATGGTGGGGTATTTTCGACCACCATCAACTGCATGGTTATGCGATAGATAAGTTACTAAAATCTGTATACAATGTGTATGTCAATCTTTGTTTGAGTTACGGAATGTATTCGATCTCTGCATGTTATCTCTGTCAACATAAATAAAGAATAAAAAAAAACAAAAAAAAAAAAAAACCACCCAAGCATGTTTGATCTTTTCAACTAGCAGCCTGTGTGTCTGTAGTAGGGTCCACAGATTTTCTTAAATAAAAAATGTCAATTAAGATGTAAATACACTAGACATTAGGTTTTGATGCAAGGCAAGCATCAAGCTTACCCAATTAAATCAGAGGATGTTTGACGTCCTCATGCAATATGTATCTCCAAAACAGCAATGTTTTCCATTGCAGGACCAAATGCTAGCCACTACATTGAAATTAATTGAAAAATAAAACAGAACATGTTTGATAAACAACCAAGAGTTAATACACGAGATGACAGCAGTATTTGAACTAATGGCATGCTTGATAACATGGATTAAACGTAGTAGATGCGCCAATAATTCACATTTAAGTTGTTTTTGTTTAGCTAGATATAACAGGCGTGGTCTAGGCTTGGTACATGTGTATAAAACTTTTATAGCTGAGCTATATATGCTGAGTTAAGTAGTTACTATACGATCATACGATTAGTCAGTTACATCAAGGGTTACATTTTTACCTGAACTGCATAAGGGAGAAAAGGTAAGGATTAAGGACCAGGACAATACATGGATACAGAAAGGTTCAATAGAGGAACAAGTGCAACCAAGATCTTACACGATTCAGACAGAGGAGGGAAGGATTCTTAGAAGGAATAGAAGAGACATTCTAAAAGAACCAGAGCAGAAAGGTTCCAAAACTGAATCAGAGACTGATCAGGTTGTTATACGGTCTATGCGTCAAAGTAAAAGTCCTGATAAAGTCATGTTAATATATTTATACCCAACAAGTTAGACAGTATGCATAAGTACTTGCTAGATAGATAAATATGTTTGGTTATAGCATGTTTTTTCTTTAGCATGTAATTTTCTTACGAGAGGAAGGTGTGGTGATTTGTGTATATTAAAGGACTGTGTTTCTTTAAGAGGCTGGGGGATTCCCTGAGTAGGAGGGCTTAGGAGAACACTCCATGTTGTGAGTTTAGCAGTGACTCTGCATATTATGTTTTGTGACTCATGGAATATTATGTTTTGTGACTTCATAAGAAGTGAGTGTCAGCATTGATTATTCCGCAAGAACTACAGAAAACACAACAATGATTACCAAATTTACTAAGTAAATACACACACTGTACTACTTTACATTGCAATGAAAACAATAATTAAATCAAAATTCCTTTGCAGCAGATGTTTTTTTTATGATGAAAACCCTGTTGCCACCAACCTGTTTAAAAGAGGAAACACGGACACAGCCAGGTATACACATGGGTACCATTTCAATGGTTTAATCTCTTCTGCCATCATAACCTGGAAAAAACAAACACACAGCAGGCATGGTTAAAATCATCAGATGTAGCATTGCAAGCCTCAAGTTATTACCTGTAGATCTGCAAGGGGCTAGGCAATGGGAATTGTTTTCTGTTGCCTCAGTCTGGGATAATCACGAAAGTATTATTTCCAGCATTCAAAGTAAATTTCAAATTATATTTTAGACAAGAGGTTTATATTACATTCAAACGTACTTACTCCAACAGTAGCAAAAACAAAAAAATGTAACAAATTTGACGAAACATACAAACATGATGAACAGAATGTTGTTGTACCCAATCATGGGGCAGCACAATGTATAGATGTCACACCTGTGGAAAAGTCTACCTGTTTCTTTGCTGCTCAACCACAGTTAGGTACCTATCCCAAGTATCATTAATTATTATTATTAACTTGTGCAGATGTTTTCCAATTTAGAAATATTGCATTATTTTGTGATGTATGATTTATTTTCTCAGTAGTTGTATATAATTTTTATCTCATCAAATCATTTAATTATGTATCTATTTATTTTGAGATCCTTTGTTTATGTTGATATAGTTATTATTGTTTATGTTGATATAGTTATTATAGTTTAGTATTTCACTGTAACGAAAATATACCCCAACATGCAGGATTCAGCTAAACAGAAGACAACACAGAGGGGAGATACGTCTACCGGACCTAGAGTGGCCGGACTCGACGTATATAGGAGAAGTACAGAGTCAGGAACGATCCGAGGTCAAGGGCACAAAGAGACAGCGTAAACAAGGACTAGCCGGGGTCTGGTACACAGTAAACAGCAAGCCGGCAAACAGAACAGATAAGGATAAATAAATAACGTAGTCAGAAAACAAAGCCAAGGTCAAGTACGAAGGAACACAACTGAATACAACAAGCGCTAAAGGGAACTGAAACAGAAACCACGATAGGGCAAGGAACCAAGGGAAAAAGGTGAGTATAAATAACTAAACATCTTTTTTGATTGGTCCCTGTCATCTCCACGCCCCCAAAAGGTAAGTGTATGGGGAGTGTGGCATGACAGGGACCAATGGGAGGCCTTTTCCAATTTAGGCTCCCCCTGTCCCTTTAAGAGCGCGCCCGAGACCCGCGGCGCGCTCTTAGTCAGGCGGGACACGTGACCGCTTCTCGCGGTCACTGCCTGCCTTCCTGTTCCTGCCTTTGGATGAGCCGCGCGCGGCTCGTGCAGCAGCAGGACCGCGTGCGGCTCGAACAGAGGACCCCGGCCGGCCCCTGGAAAGGGTAAGTACCGCTACATTCACATATTTCACATTTTACATGCTATAACCCAGTTTCAGTTTCTATTGCTCTTTATTTCTTACTCTCCCCTTTAAATCATGTATCTGTCATAATTCCTTTTTGTTTTTTTTTGTTTTTAGAGATTGTTATTGTTGCTGGTGTTAACAGAAAGTGCCTTGAGTGCCTGGTTTCCAAGCGCTGTTAATTTATATGGATTCTAGGTGCTTGCAGCGGCCATTTTGGATTGGATTAACAGTTTACTCGATTTTTATTTATTTTCAATTAAATGTCTATCTTGTAATAGACTTGACATTATTTGTTTCCTCTAACGATTACCACGGTTGGTGGAATAAGTGTAAGGTGACTAGCCTGATGCACAAGTTTTTAAAGATTATATTGATTCTCAGGGCTGGTGGCGGCCATTTTGAGTTGGTTGACCGTTTCCTTTCTTTTTTTCAGTTGTTTGCATCTTTCAATTCTTCATTTCTTCAGATGTTGTTACTATTAGCGATATTAGTGTAGGATTCATTGAGAGTGCTCATCACCTATTCTAATTCTTAGCACTGGTAGCACTATCATAGATTCATAGCCAATTCCAATATTTACCAACCAAATTAATTGTGAGTGCTCAGTGCTCAGGGTCTGTCAGTGGTTTCTCTCAATGCTTTGACAGATATTTTTATCGCAAGGTGAATTTTAGTTTTTTTTTTTCATATAACGAAGTGGCTTTTTTAAATTATTAAACTATTTATGTATGTTATAAATGCTGTATATATAAAACGTTTATATTGCATACGGATTGTTTTTGATATATATATATATATATATATAAATAACATTTAATAAGAATATATGTTCATACATCTGCTTAATTATTATTATTATACAATTATGATAAACTCACATGGCTGAGGGCTTGCCAATCTTGTCAGTAAATAGCTGCCATAACCCATCTCTCAGCCCTGTTATGTTTTCTAAAAGTTGTGGTTTTTCTAAGAAGAAGCAGGGGCGTATTAGCCGCGAGGCAAACAAGGCATTTGCCTTGGGCGGCATTTTTCAGGGGGCGGCAAAAAAAGCCGCCCCCAAATGCCCAGGGCAAATGCCTTGTTAGCCTTACGGCTAACAAGGCATGCTGTGCGGCCGGCGGGCTGCTGGGCAGTGCGGGTAGGTGGGCGGCCGGCGAGGGAGCACTTCCTCTGAGCGGTCTGCTCAGCTCCCTCGCGCGCCGCAGAGTGAGGCTGGGAGGCGGAGCCGGAATATGACGTCATATTCCGGCTCCCAGCCTCACTCTGCGGCGCGCGAGGGAGCTGAGCAGACCGCTCAGAGGAAGTGCTCCCTCGCCGGCCGCCCACCTACCCGCACTGCCCAGCAGCCACTGGACCACCAGGGAGACAGATACCCCCCCCCCCAGCATTCCCAAAGGTAAGGAGGCTGGGGGGGGGGGTTACATTTTTAAAAAAATGTATTAAATATGTGAGTGATTGAGTGTGTTTGTATGTCTGTGTATGTCTGTTAGTGTGTGTGTATGTCTGTTAGTGTGTGTGTGTGTGTGTGTGTCTGTGTCTGTTAGTGTGTGTGTGTATGTCTGTAAGTGTGTGTGTGTGTATGTCTGATAGTGTCTCTGTGTGTATGTGTGTGTGTCTGTTAGTGTGTGTGTCTGTTAGTGTGTGTGTATGTCTGTAAGTGTGTGTCTGTTAGTGTGTGTGTGTGTGTGTGTGTATGTCTGTTAGTGTGTCTGTTAGTGTGTGGGTCTGTGTGTGTGTTTGTGTGTGTGTATGTCAGTGTGTGTGTGTATGTCTGTTAGTGTGTGTGTGTGTGTATGTCTGTTAGTGTGTGTGTGTGTGTATGTCTGTTAGTGTGTGTGTGGGTCTGTGTGTGTGTGTCTGTTAGTGTGTGGGTCTGTTAGTGTGTGGGTCTGTGTGTGTATGTCAGTGTGTGTGTTAGTGTGTGTGTATGTTAGTGTGTTTGTCTGTTAGACTGTGTGTGTGTCTGTTAGTGTGAGTGTGTGTGTATCTGCTAGTGTGTGTGTGTGTGTATCTGCTAGTGTGTGTGTGTATCTGCTAGTGAGTGTGTGTGTCTGTTAGTGAGTGTGTGTGTCTGTTAGTGAGTGTGTCTGTTAGTGTGTGTGTGTTTCTGTTACCTAGTGTATGCATATTTGAAAGTAAATGTGTGTGTGTGTATTTAGAAGGCGGGACGGGGGAAGGGTTGGGTGGGGGTGGCACGGGCGGGGGGGAGGGTTGGGTGGTGGTGGCGTGGGCGGGAGGGGGGCGCCTGAGTTTTGTCCTGCCTAGGGCAGCACAAAACCAGGATACACCACTGAGAAGAAGAGGAGTCAAGTACTCGTCAGTGTGGATGATATTTTAATATAATTCCAAAATGTGGCCTTGCAATGTCAACATTAACATCAATATTATACAAACTTCAATACTGGAGGTTCATCATCAACACTAATTCTATCCCTAACTGCTGGATCGTCTGTACCAATTAATTATGGGACTTTGTGCATGATTTAATCCAAACTTCCATTACCTCTTCCCATAGATGGACAACGTTATATATTAAAAGTGAGACGCATAGCCAACCTAGACTGGAATTCAAACCTGAGTTTCCCACTTCTAAGGCAGAGATATTACAACTGCTCTAACAACTAACGTAGAACACCCTCTGATTATATATATATATATATATATATATATATTAAAGTTTTGCGTTCCCTATTAAATTTCAGTGTGTGCTTTAGCTGTCCCACCAGTGAAGCTCATTACTGCAGCTTATTAGAGTGCTAATCTCATAGCCTGAACTTCTGTTTTTGCTACTTAGTATGGATTGCTTTTACTTCATTTGAAGATCACAATGTTTCCTATTTTTAAGCACTCTACTTAGTAGCAATTAGTAACTGTCTTACCTACACATCTAATAGAGCAATTTAGATTTTTGCACTCTCTCATTATTTATTAGGGCACTATTTGTGTGTTTTGTGTGTTGTTTGCTATAGGATGCATCTCTTTTAAAGCAATATCCCAATAAAGTTTTTTTTCTTCATTTTAATTTAGCAGTGATGTGCTATCTTATATCCATGGATGCATAGGGCTACACATGTGCACAATGGATGGAATATTTAGACTTATCTGGTATTGAATATCTACTGACACTAGTTTCCCACTGGGATACACCTTACAATTCCAAGTTTAGTATGTTGTATATATTTGTTGAAAATACATCAAACACACCGGATTGCACTAATTACAGATACACTCCTTATAAACTGGGACAGGACAAGACCATCCACACTTGAGAGGAAGCCCCGTTGGGTGAAACCGTCAAGTGTGGTACTGTAAGAATTTTTACCCATTTCTTGTTTGATATATATTATTCACTATTCTAATATTATAAGTAATAAAGTCTGTTTAAATATATATATTATATATAAGTAAAAAAAAACAGATAAAATTAGTATCTTGTATACCTTTTTTAATTGGACTAATAGATCTTTTTAATGACAAGCTTTCGGGAAAACCTCCCTTTCTCAAGTCTAAAGCATTTCTGAGCAAGACGACACATAGAATTCAAAGTTGAGTTGTGATGCAGGGGTTAAAGCGAGATGAGTGCAGATAAGACACATATTTTATACATACACACACACACACACACACAAATAAATATATATATATATATGCAAACTCATGAACACATATATATATACACACACAAACAAACACATGCACATGAAATCATATACACAAATATAAATGCACAGTCACATATATAAGCATACATGCATAACAGTATGGGAAAGCATAGGCTTATTATACATAGTACATTGTATATTGATAGAATAAACATATTGGAATGCGTTTTGAAGTGTTGATACATATGACAGAACAGTAAGATAATGCTAGGGGAGTGTTTGTGTAAAGTGTTGGAAGTGGGACAGGAAACCCAAATCAATATTTAGTCCTCTATTCTTGCTGTTAAATAATTTGATCATTCTGTCTTTGAAAGTTTTTCTTTCTCGGGTATTTTTAAAACCCCCTTTCAGTACTTTGACTATTAGGTCCTTCAGTGAGTGGCCAGGCTGGGTAAAATGGTGTCCCACAGGAGTGAAGTATGATTCTTTTTTTTTTGATTCCATTTAATTGCTGGGTGGTTTCCCCAATGTAGCATCCTAGGTGGTATTTGGTGCATTGAATCATGTATACCACATTTCTGGATGTGCAGGAGTATAAACCTTTAACCCCTTAGTGACCTAAACGTTTTTCAATTTTCTTACCGTTAGGGACCAGGGCACTTTTTACATTTCTGCGGTGTTTGTATTTAGCTGTAATTTTCCTCTTGCTCACTTACTGTACCCAAACATATTATATACCGTCTTTCTAAAGATACCATTATTTTCATCATATCATATAATTTACTGTAAAAAAAAAAAAATATGATGAAAAATTAAAAAAACACACCTTTTCAAACTTTGACCCCCAAAAGCTTACGCATCTACAACCGCCAAAAAACACACACACACACACACATGTCGTTTTACTCTGTGTATTTTTATATTAATATTTGTATATATTAATAAACAATACACTTATTATGACGTTATATATATATATATATATATATATTTAATATACAGGTGATACTCGAAAACTTTGAATATCGTGCAAAAGTTCATTTATTTCAGTAATGCAACGTAAAAGGGGAAACTAATATATGAAATAGACGCATTACATGCAAACCAAGATAGTTCAAGCCGCAATTTGTCATAAGTGCTATGATTATGACTTACAGCTCATGAAAACCCCAAATCCAAATCCACAATCTCAGTAAATTAGAATATTACATGCAATCAATAAAACAAGGAGTGTACATAGAACAATATCGAACCTCTGAAAAGTATAAGCATGCATATGGACTCAGTACTTGGTTTGAGCCCCTTTTGCAGCAATTACTGCCTCAATGTGGTGTGGCATGGAAGCTATCATCCTGTGGCACTGCTGAGGTGTTATGGAAGACCAGGATGCTTCAATAGCGGCCTTCAGCTCTTCTGCATTGTTCGGTCTCATGTCTCTCATCTTTCTCTTGGCAATGCCCCATAGATTCTCTATGGGGTTCAGGTCAGGCGAGTTTGATGGCACAGTAATCTCACGGTCATTGAACCAGGCATTGGTGCTGTGGGCAGGTGCCAAGTCCTGCTGGAAAATGAAGTCAGCATCCCCATAAAGCTCGTCTGCGGAAGGAAGCATGAAGTGCTCCAAAATCTCCTGGTAGACGGCTGCGTTCACCCTAGACTTAATGAAGCACAGTGGACCAACACCAGCAGATGACATGGCTCCCCAAATCAACACAGACTGTGGAAACTTTACACTGGACTTCAAGCATCTTGCAGTGTGTGCGCCTCTCCATTCTTCCTCCAGACTCTGGGTCCTTGGTTTCCAAATGAGATGCAAAAGTTGCTCTCATCAGAAAGGAGGTCTTTGGACCACTGAGCAACAGACCAGGTCTGTTTTTCTTTAGCCCAGGTAAGACGTTTCTGACGTTGTTTGTTGTTCAGGAGCGGCTTGACAAGAGGAATACGACATCTGAAGCCCATGTCCAGGATCCGTCTGTGTGTGGTGGCTCTTGATGCACTGACTCCAGCCTCATTCCACACTTTGTGAAAGTCCCTAACACTTTTGAATGGCCTTTTCCTGACAATCCTCTCCAGGCTGCGGTCATCCCTGCTGCTTGTGCACCTTTTTCTTCCACACTTTTCTCTTCCACATAACTTTCTATTAATGTGCTTTGATACAGCACTTTGGGAACATCCAACTTCCTTCACATTTACCTTTTGAGGTTTTCCCTCCTTATGCAGGGTGTCAATGATGGTTTTCTGCACAACTGTCAGGTCAGCAGTCTTCCCCATGTTGGTGAATTTCACTGAACCAGACTGAGAGACCATTTAAAGGCTCAGAAACCCTTTGCAGGTGCTATGGCTTACTTAGTTGATTAGAGTGGGACACTGTGAGCCTAGAATATTGCACCTTTTCACAATATTTTAATTTATCGAGATTGTGGATTTGGGGTTTTCATGAGCTGTAAACCATAATCATCGCACTTATGACAAATCACGGCTTGAACTATCTTGCTTTGCATGTAATGCATCTATCTCATATATTAGTTTCCCCTCTTACGTTGCATTACTGAAATAAATGAAATTTTTCGACTATCACCTGTATATACAAATATATATATATATTTTTATTTATTACCTTTTATTTATTTGTTTAACTTTTTTCAACTTTATTTTAACTTTTTTCACCAGCAGGGGAACTGCCTGTCAGTTCAGTTCAATTGCAGAGGGGGAACTCTCTGGGCTCAGTCCAGAGAGTCCCCCCAAAGAAGAAGACTGATCGCCAGCAGGGGAGTACATGGGCCTCCACCCGCCGCTCAGGGGTGGGGGCCGGGTGGCAGGACAATAGGTCCCCCCTTATTCTGATTTAGAGCCCCCACCCGCAACTCAGGGGTGGGGGCCGGGGGGAGGACAATAGTCCCCCCCAGTCTACTTTAGGGCCCCCACCGGCCGCTCAGGGGTGGGGGGGAGAGATAATAGGTCCACCCCTTATTCTACTTTAGGGCCCCCACCTGCCGCTCAGGGGCGGGGGGGAGACAATAGGTCCCCCCTTATTCTACTTTAGGGCCCCAACCTGCCGCTCAGGGGTGGGGGCCGGGGGAGCAATAAATCCCCCCTTCACTTGCGCAGCACGCGTGGGGGCTCAAAGGGGACACACTTGGTTTTTGATTTTAGCAGTGAGCAGACTGTTTACTAGACATGCCCCTACACGCGGGGGGGGGGGGGTAACATTTTAATTTAGGGCCCCCACCCCCACCACTCAGGGGTGAGGGATGGGGGGGAGGACAATAGCCCCCCCCCATTTTACTTAAGGGCCTCCACCCGCCGCTTAGGAGTGGGTGCCGCAGGGCAGGACAATAGGTCCCCCCCCTATTCTGATTTAGAGCCCCCACCCACCGCTAAGGGGTGGGGCCGGGGGGAGGACAATAGCCCCCCCTTATTCTACTTTAGGGCCCCCACTGTCATCCAGGGCCCCCACCCGTCGCTCAGGGGTGGGGGTCAGGGCAATAGTTTTTTTTGTTTTTTTTTTAACAGTGAGCAGACTGTTTACTAGACATGCCCCTACTCGCGGTATAGCGAGTAAGGGCAGAATTTACTAATACTAAGTAATTTTTACTTAGTATTAGTAAATTTGTCTGAAAGACCTATTTAGGTCTTTCAGCCTTTTGGTAGATAGCTCCCTAATACCGTGGTAATTAGGGAGTTATCTACTTACTCATTCTATCCATTGACTGGCTAAGTAACTTACATATTATATAAACGTGTTACTTGATTGTTGTAAGTGTTGCAAATGCTTACAGCTGAATCCTGGCTATGTGTGTTTACTTTTTATTTAAACTGGTATACAGTGTAACATTCTTCATTCTTCCATTGGGTATATTAGTACTTCGGCAATTCTGTGCTTCGGCAATTCGGCTATTCTGCAAATCCGAAATCGGCACTTCGGCTATTCTGCGCTTTGGCAGTTCGGTTCGTCAATTTCCGAAATTCGGCACTTTGGAAATTCGCCAATTCAGCTATTCGGAAGTATCCGAATTTCACGAAATTAGTCCGAATTGAAATTCAGAACGAAAGAAATTGCACATGTCTAATTACTACTGGACCTTGGCTCTACGGTTTAAACACCCTTAATAAATTGAGTTCTTCCCATTAACCTAATTAATTCAGTAAGGCAGTGAATGAGGGCTTGATATAGAAGGTGTCCAGACAGGTAAGCCACCATGCACACTAGACTGACATTCTATTTCAAATGTCACCTGTAAAAATACTAAAATGACTTCAGGGACCTAGACTGCTTTCCGAACCAACAGGGTGTCAGCGCTATAGGATATAAAACATACAGTATGGCAGCACTCCAAACCAGTGATACAAAAGTACACACAGATTAAATAACAGATATTTACCAAAGAAAGCGCGCTAAACTGATCTGTAAATAGAGAATAACAACATATAGTGCAGACTATCTGGACAAGGTCCAAAATATGTGGAAAAAAAGGGGGGATATGGGGAAAAAACTCACATTTACCAGAGCCCTATCACCCCAGGCTCTGGGTTTGCAATGCTCCACTTAAGAGGGAAAGTTCCCACACTGGTTAGGCTCCAAGCCCACTGGATACCGATAAAGCTGTGCAATATAGGACAGAGAGAGGCAGGACCTCCAATTGAATAGTATCAAAGACAATTTATTAAAAGTAAATGGTTAAAAACTCTTACTTTGCTTTCCGTCTGTCCCTATTCAACCCACTGACATGTTATTCCTGTTATAAAAATATCAAAAGAGTCAGAGAATGACTCACCAATGATTCCAGTTATAGATATTATATTATTTATCTTATATCATTTATTTTAGTTTCTCTGCATGAATGATGTATAAGTGCACCACATCGAAAGAATATCAATGATATTTATGTTGCTGTGGACGAGTTCCTTAAATGAACTTCCTGTGAAAGTTGTTCTTTTAAATAATGTTTTTCCAATAACGTATATTGTTTTACAGTAAAATATTTTGCTATTGCAAGGAATATCACATTAAGACCTCGATTTAATATTATTATAAGCTTTTACAATTATTCAATACTTTTGGATAAACCTATACAAATATATAATATTTTGAAAAATTATTTAAAACATATTTGATACATTTTTATATAAATGTAATTTTTGATATTTTAATATTTGGGGAAAAAACAAACATTAAACATTTATAAACAAATTAAATAAATATTAAATTGAGGCTTTAACTAGTTTAAAAGTTTCCTTGCAGTTTAAGCAAGCAATTCCCAACAGGGTCTCATCTGGTAATGTCTTCCTCCTGTGTGCAAATTCCCAGATTATTGTAACCTTGTCTCCTGCTACAACATGTTTAGCTGGTCTCTCCATCGATCACCCAATACTGAAATGGCACTTATAGGGTGGAGGGCAAGGGGAGCAGAGATAAGAGAAGGAAGAATATATTACTAAGATTGTGATCTCGAACTGACGGGGAGACAAGTCATTCTGTACATACTGTCATTTGGGCAGGCACCGTGCAATTTGTCAACCTTTGGTGAATGCTCCTACAAAGACATAAACCACTAAACTTGCTGAATATGTAGCACTTCTAGCATATTACCGTGGAGCAAAGAAAGGAATGAAATTGAAGTGAAGGTGAAGATGTTGTGATAAACAGATTATGGTGTAATTTTGCAGGAAATACACCACAGGTGTTGCTAGGTTCCAATAACACCTCAGGCTTGGGCCCAAAGAAAAACTTGGTCATCTCTACACTAACAGATACATGGATAGATGGATGTATCATGACATATCGCGGCCGTCTGTTTCATGTCTCCCCTTTTTCTACCCATGCTTATGCTTTTCAAGATAACAAAACAAGTACATCCTGCACAGACAGGTATTCAAAGGGATTCCGCAACACTACCTAACTAATGGGTTATACAGTAAGGTTCTGTTCCCAGGCACCCTCTCGCAACAGTTACCTTGCAGAATCCAATATTAGTGACATTTCTTTTCATATCATGTAGATACTTTGAGTAAAATAATGATAATAAACTATCACAGTTCTGGGGCAAATACTACCATTAGAGATCTAGGGGCCAAATATTCCCACATCTGGGGCTTCAGTCATCCCACCCCTATCACCACTTTTTTCTGTGTAATGTGGTAGTCAAATTGCTAACCATAGCTTACACCGCTGGAACCTATCGGAGGATGCAAATGCATGATCAAGAGCTCAAACTCAGGAGGGGTAATGGCAGATTTTGTGGCAGTACAGTCAAAAGCATAAACACAGTTATCATATATACCAGTCATTCCTCAACATATTCATATATTCATATACAGGTACATTACTTACTATCCTATCCCTTTTCATCCCTTTTTACCCCACCACTCCAGCTGCATGAAGTCCTATCCCCTACCACCCAAGCACCAATATCTTCCTTTCCATCTACCACTTCGGAATCATATTCCCCTCTTCCTCTACCACCCCAACTCCATATCTTCCACTAGCAACTCTACCCCTCTAATCCTGTATCTTCCTCACATCCTGCCAAGCCAATGTCCCCACTACCTCATCCCATATCAGCCTCTCTCTTTCACCCAGCCTTCCCACTCCAGGTACCACCCTCAATTGCATATCTTCCTATTACCCCAAACCATTATCCTCTCCAGACCAGTTCCATACTATTATTTTCCTTTTTTTTTTAATTCTTTATTTTTGCGTGCATGAATGATAAGACAGCTTACCTCGCCACAACAGCGTTTGGAAGCCGAAACATAATACAGTTATTATACAGTTATGGAATTGAAACAGTGCACTTTTTTTTTAAGGTGAAAACAAGCTTATACATTGTGAGGCAATATAGGAACATTATAATGGTAGAGACATACTGCCGTCGATTGTTTTAGCTAAAGGTATGTATAAGTAAACATGCTGGGCCTATGGACTTATGCTAGTGTTGGTACGCATCCCACTGGGTGTGGAGCCTAGATATGGTATAGGAAGGGAGCGACTCAGGTAGCTTATTGCTTTGCCCATATCACTGGAACTTTAAGTGGTAGAGGGTAACAGCAGGTGCAGAGTGGGTCCATGCATAGAGAATGCTGATTGTAACATGGGCACGGTATAACTGGTATTGGCTTATGCTCACACATTTAATATACAAGATTTACTGGGCACATGTTATGCTAAGGCTGGAAAAATTGAAAGCTGAATGAAACATGAACACTTTGGTGGGTCACATCATCACAACAGTAGTATGCAATTGTAGGTTAAGTAAGAGCAAAGTGCCCACGGGGTGCACCCTGATGATACCAGCTAGGTTGATGCAAGGATGTAGCTAACTATGGGTTAAACATTGCTTTTCATGCTAGTCTCGTGAAACATGGGCGGCCTGGGGTAAAGCCTAACATTTCTTGGGGTAAATTTCTTAGGCTACTGGGAACAAAGGTATTCTCGAATGTCCAAAGGAGCACACATTAGTGCTGGTCGTGGCCTGTCTCTCGGCTGTACTAGGCATCAAAGTATGGGTGCTTCTTTGCTGTGATAGCACTTTAACTGTCCAGGCTAAGAGTACCTGTGGAGGGCGGTATGCTTGGTGCTTTAGCCGATACCTATTGCCGGCCAGCGCATGGCATCTTCCCTCTGAGTCTCTCTCCTGTCGCCCTCTGGTCCGTTGTCGTGGAGATATCTGCTGCACAGTCACTTGTGTCGTCTCGTCGTGTGCATGTGGTCGGCGCAAGCTGCTCTGCATGCCGAGAGCTTGATCAGAGAAGTCGCTGGCGTGCAGCGGTTGTTTCGCCGGTCTGGATGGGTACAGCTGTGGGTAAGGGGATGCACCCGATAGGCCTCCCGCCATTTTTCGTTGCTGGGCCCGCTTGCGTCTGCATAGTCGGGCGGCCATTTTGGAGCCTCGTGGTGTCTGTCTGTAGTAGCCCCGTCGTGCTGCGGGCCGCATCCACGAGGTCACCGTCCTCTCTGCTTGCCGATAGGTAGCACCCCTCTTCTGCAGGGCATACATGAAGCTTTTGCAGAGGTGATCAAAGGTCTCCAGAGGTGACTTGGGTGGCTGGGTGTGTGTGCTCCGCTTCCCGTGTTGCGCCGAGCCGCCATTAAAGATTTACTCTGTGGGTCTGTTTCCCCGGAGTGGCTTGTGTCTAGGTCGCCTGCTTGCTTCCAGCGTGGACCGGGATATCCCCCGCCGGTCCAAAGAGGGGGGGGGGGGTAGGTTGCAGAGTTGTTGCTTAGTGGCTTTTGTGTCTGGGATAGCGGCCGCTTCTCCCCGGTTTCAGCCTCCGTAGGCCGCATTCGTTTCTTGGCTTTCCCGGCCTCCACGGACCCCGGAGTGGTCTCGCTGGGTTCAGGGGGGCACCCCGGACGTGGGTGGCGCACCCCCGTGTTGCCTTGGGTGATGTGGTCGCCACTTTGGCCTCGGATCGTGTCCGCTCGACCGGAGCCCATGTTGGCTGCGTCTATCCTGCTCGGCGGTCAAGCTCCGCCCCTATTATTTTCCTTTTGCTCTTTATCCAGGTCCAATTCTTCCATTTTTCCACTACCAGGTTCCGTATTTTTATCTGCCTTTCACCAATCCATACTTTATTCCCACTAACTCTGGGGGTCCGGTCATAGTGCTGAGTGGAGGCTGCATTGGTCTCTGCCCATCTGCCCTTTGAGACAAGCTACCTCTCTCTTACATGACAGAGACTATTGAGGGAGCTCGCAATCTTAAAACATAATTTCTGCACATGCATATTTACTAGGGCTTTTCATATATTGTCAAGATTGCTGGTCTGTGCTGACCATGTAAATGTGAAGAGAACAATGCAGCTCCTTTGTAATTACCACCAATGCAAGTGATAAAAATAGATAGATTGGTCCATGGAGCTTGTGTGGTCCAGGCCACAAACAGAAATAAATTATATTCCTGCAGCGCAACGCTCAATTCAGAGAGCTAAATGCTCTTGACTGCGCACATGCATCACTGCTTAAAAGTTCGTTTCTGTAGACCATAATTTAAGATTTAAACACATACAATGCAACAAGCTGTCACTAAAGTGAAACACTAATCTGACACTGTGCAGAACAGCTATACTGAGGGAAAAATAATAAATATATATATGTTTGCTTTTTATATAAAAATCATATATATATATATATATATATATATATATATATAAAATTAATTTTCTTGTTGTTCAACATGTTTAACAGGCATAGCTTGTAATGATTACAGCCCAAACTGTTAGTCTCGTGCAAGGCTAATGTGATTATAGTTAAATCCACCACATTGGCTGATGGGAATACAAGGCAGTTTTTGTATTCTCTTGTTAAAATGGTCTGCCGGCAAGATTACAACTTAGGTTGAATACTTCTTGGGCAGTCATTGTGGGTGTGTGAGCATCACAAAGCTCCGGCATGCCCAGTAAAGCGTGTCATTACTGATTCTCACAGAGAATCACCGGAGCATGGCCATTGGTGGACAGTCTGGCTGAAATACAGGAAGCAGGGAGAAAACAAAGGGGGGAAATGACATGCAATCACAGGAGGAGCAGAAATTCTGATCAAATTAAAGATTACAAGATGTACTTCTAAAGGACATTTTTTTCACAATATTTAGAGAAAAGAGCATTCAGTGAAAGTAGGTTTACTGTTAGGTGGGAAAACAAGGATATGCATATTGTTTTACCTATACAGTTCCTTTAAGTCAGACTACAGGCTACTTAAGAAAACGCCTCAGTTTGTCCATTGCCCTGTCACTATGTACCTGAGAGTGCGTTCCTTTTTGTCTACTTGGTTATTCTGGTTACTGACTCACCCTTTTAAGTCTATTCCTTGACCTTGGTTAGTCTCGATTTACTTTTGTCTGCTTCCGGACAGCTTCTTTTACCTTTATTCGTAAAACCTGGCAGTAATGTAAACAGATAGCCCTATGTTTGCTTGTTAGGGCATACACACCTTGATGCAACCAAGTTTGTACTGTGCAAAAAGTGTGTGCAACAACCAGGGCCGGTGCAAGGATTTTTGCCGCCCTAGGCAAAAGTAAAGTTTGCCGCCCCCCATCCCCCCCCCGATATGACATCACAATGCCCCATGTTAACTAACGCAAGTGCTGCAGTGCCACCGTGTTTACATTAAAAGGCCTGCAGGGACAGGCTTTAGACACCAGAACCACTACATTAAGCTGCAGTGGTTCTGTGGACTAAAGTGTCCCTTTAATGTGAGGTAAATTAGAGATTAGTTCCACAAATAATATACTAGATTGCCTACTTACAATCAGATGAGGATGGTGATAGGCTCTACCTGCAGTCTGGCTCCACTGGTCTGGTGTAGAACAGGCTCTCTGGAGGCTGTTTGTGTTCTGGGAGAACAGGAAGAAGGCTCCATTTTTTTTAAGGCCCTTTGCACAGCTCAAGGTCTGGGCCCCAGGGTCCACCTTCATGTTCCACCAATTAGTTTGTTCACAGGAGTAGGGGATGTCCTGATATGTGTGTAAGGAATGCATTGTGTGAATCTGTGTTTGTATGTGTAAGGGCTGCAATGAGTGTTTCTGTGTATGTACGGGATGCAGTGTGTGCGTCTGTAAGGGGTGCATTGAGTGTGTGTAAGGAATGCATTGTGTGTTTCTGTGTGTGTAAGGGATGCATTGTGTGTAAGGGTTGAATTGCTTGTGTGTGTGTGTCTGTGTGTGTAATGCATTGTGTGTTTTTCTGTGTGCAAGTGTGTGTGTGATGGATGTCAATCTCTCCCCCCTCCCTTGTCACTCTCTTCTCCCCCTCTCCCTCCCTCGTCACTCTCTTCTCAACCCCCCTTGTCCCTCTCTTCTCCCCCCTCCTCCCTTGTCACTCTTCTCCCCTGCGTGTCCCTCTCTTCTCCCCCTCCCCACTCTCATTCCCCCTCCTAATCCCGTCAATTCCCCTCCCTGTCAATTTATCCCCCCCCTTTCAATTTATTCCCCCCACCCTGCCTGTCCATTTATCCCCCCCCTCCCTGTCCATTTATTCCCTCCCCCTCCTGTCCATTTATTCCCTCCCCCTCCCTGTCCATTTATTTACCCCCCTCCCTGTCCATTTATTCCCCCCCCTGTCCATTTATCCCCCCCTTCCTGTCCATTTATTCCCCCCTCCCTGTCTGTCCATTTATTCCCCCCACCCTGCCTGTCCATTTATTCCCCCCTCCCTGTCCATTTATTTCCCCCCCTCCCTGTCCATTTATTTCCCCCCCTCCCTGTCCATTTATTTCCCCCCCTCCCTGTCCATTTATTCCCCCCCTCCCTGTCCATTTATTCCCCCCCCCTCCCTGTCCATTTATTTCTCCCCCTTCCCTGTCAATTTATTTCTCCCCCCCCCGCCCCCCTCTTCATTGATTTCTCCTCCTCCCCTCCCTCTCCATTTATTTCTCCCCCCCTCCCTCTTCATTGATTTCTCCTCCTCCCCTCCCTCTCCATTTATTTCTCCCCCCCTCCCTCTTCATTGATTTCTCCTCCTCCCCTCCCTCTCCATTTATTTATCTCCCCCCCCCCTCTCTATTTATTCCCCCCCACCCTCCCCTACCTGTATAGTAGCGTGGCCGAGCTCTGTATCATGGTCCGCGGGTACAGGGAGCTTTTGTTTCCTGTACCCGGCGGACTAACAGGAAGTGAACACCAGTGTTCACTTCCTGTTAGTCCGTCCGAGTACAGGAGACAGATGCTCCCTGTACCGGCGGACTATACTGCGCTCGGTCACGCTACAGAGAGGGAGTGACAGGAGGGAGCGCTGAGCGCTTCCCTCCTGTCAGCCCCCTCCCTCTCCTCATGCTGCGCCCAGGCGGTGCGCCCTCATGGACGCACCAGCCCGGGTAAAGCTGCAGCCGCCTGAGGCTCTCTACAGAGCGCTCGGGCGGCTGCAGCATTAGGGGGGCCGGCGCTCCTGGCGGCGCCCCTTCCCAAGGGGCGCCCTAGGCGGCTGCCTAGTCCGCCTTACAGGTAGCGCCGGCCCTGGCAACAACTAAATAAGGTAGCATTTACCAAACGTCACAAAGAATTTTGAAAAACTAACATGCTTTTTAAAACTGCATTGTTCAAATGTATTCAAAATTTGCATTTTGTAAGTCACACAATCCTTTGGATGAGTTTGGTAATATACATTGGGAAAATGTATTGGCTTTTTGATTTTTGCCTCAGATATTGTTTTTCTGCTTGACCCATTTCTGAAATGTCTTAAGAGGCTATGATTTCTTTTCCCTCTCCTATTTGGTGACAACAAACGGCAAGTCACATGTGGCAAAATATGAAGATGCAGGATGAGATAGGGGTCATTTCAGGACTACACATATATCTAATTTGGATTCATACATAGGGGATTTACTATTTAGAAAGCTAAAAATTAACATCATGTCCCATAACAAGGCCATTTTGTAAGATCTGAGCAGGATTGTCCAGACAAGTTTGTTGTTTCCACAACCCACTGACAAAAAATGTACAACACAAAATGAATTTACAAAAAAAATAAAATAATAATAATAATAATAATAAGATATATCACAACCGGAGTTATGCTTTTTCTTCCAATACTTCTCTGTATTACTAGATCTGTGCACATTTAGAAAAAAAAAATACAGGAACCAATTTAAAGAACGTTTCACAAGATTTTTCACACCCATAACACACCCTCTTGTTCACTTGCTTCTGTTTGCTTTTGTTTAATTGTCATGTTAGAATAGATGTACTGAGCCAGACCATCACTAAAGAAAGTAGACAGGAATGGAACTTCTTTCAGCCACCAAAGGACTTTAAGAATTACTATAAGTAGAAATAACAGAGTACTCTGGAAAATATGGAGTCTATTGAATATTGGTTTTGGGCACTCTGTAGCTGGGATTCTTGCAACATTTGCTCACTTCATTTCCTATTAACTTCAATGCATGAAAAAACAAGTACTTATGATTATGAAGGGCCAAACCTGGCAGAAAAATACTTCTAGCTCTATCATAAGCAGAAGATTGCATATTCATTAAAATGGTGTGGTTTATAAGCCAGTAAATGGGATGATTGAACAAAAGAACAGACACCGTTTATACAACATAATGGTCATTGGTAGGACAGTGTCAGCAGGTCTTTGTAAGCCTATTGTAGTGGTACTTACCTGGTCCTCGTGCCAGCCGGGTCCTCCGCTCGAGCCGCGCTCCTGCCTCCAAATGAGCCGCGTGCGGCTCGAACACTCCTGGCGGGCCCTGTGCGCCGAATGCTCTGATTGGCATTGCGAGCACGTTCTTAAAGTAGAAATGGGAGCCTAACCTTGCGGTCGGCTCCCATTGGGCCAAGTCATTCCGGTGCCCCCATTCACGCACGTTTTGGGGTGCAGTCATGACGTTGCCCAACCAAATGAAACACAGGATAATTTAAACTTACCTGGCCCTAGATACTGTGCCCTATTGTGGTTTCTGTTCCCAATACCCTTTAGTGCGTTCCTTGAGTAATTGTATTGTATTCTGTTATTGAACTTGGTTTTGTTTCCTGACTCTGAGTTTCTCTTTAACCCTTGCATGTCTTGTTTGCCCCTCTGATTATTACCATGTACACGACTTTAGCTAGTTCTCGTTTCCGCTGTCTCTCTGTTACCCAGTTCTCGGCTTGAATTTCGACTATTCTTTACTCTGTCTAACGTTAAGTCCGGCCACTCTAAGGCCCGGTAATACGCTTATATTTCCTTTGTCCGTTCCTTGCTATCATAAACTCTGCGTGTTAGGGTTATACTTCTTGATACCTATTTTAAGATTCTGGGTTTCTGCTTTTAGTAAAGAATAGCCAGTATCATTTGAAAATTAAAAATAAAAACCACCAAAGATTGTGTATCACTCCTTAAATTGGCTAGTGCCTTTGTAGATTGCACACTTTGAAAATATGCAGCCACAATATTCGAAAGAGATGACAAAATTACATACCACGGACTTGGAAGATTACTTTACCTTCTTCCTGAGACATGACAGCGATATCTGACAGCGATGAACTGGCCAACTCCTTGTCATTAAAGAGGTTAATAATGCAGCAGCATAGAACAGGTTACTGCAAAGCCTACTCTAAACACCAAACCAGCAAAATAAATAATTACACTTTGGTGGTCAATAGACAGCTACGCAATATGAACATGTTAAAGGGATAAGATTTCAAGCATGGTACTCCTTGTAAATGCTTTGGGTTTATTGTATTGATAGAAACTCTGTTACTGTATTTCATCTATATTGCTGTTTATGGCACCAGGGAAATAAACTTTGAACCTATTCTCCAGCTAAAGTTAGTATTTTGTCTCTGCCTACAGACTGCTACATTTAGTCCCCCGGACAGTGAACCATGTAACAGATCTGTGTTATCTGCAAAAATGACAAATGCAGTCCATTTGTAAAACAAATAATGCACATATTAATTAGAATGGAAACCAAAAGTGATTTATGATGCATTCCTAAAGTAACCTGACCTGTGTCTGAATTTCTCCATTAACTGCAACACTCTACTGCCTGCCCTTTAACTAGGATCTTTTTTATTGAGCTATTTCCCATTGTAGTAGCACAGGGTCTATTCATTACACCACAAAGGACAGCAGAAAGCTGTAATGCATTGTCTCAAAGGCGGCAAAAAAAGGTTGCACAAGTCAGATCTGGTTATTTCAGCAACAGTAATTTTATGTAACCAGAATCTTTTTTTTTATGCTGATACCAGGATCACTAGGAAAGTTGCTCTTCGCTTACCATCCGGTTACAATTTGGCAGCCGATTTTCTGGAGCCATTTTTAAATGAATCTTGATGGTGCCATGTAAGCCATTTGAAAATATCTGGGTACCAGCTAAATGTGATTTCAGTTTGGGGATTACAAATCTGGCTTTAAGAGAACAGACCTTTGATACACCGCAACATGATAAATGACGGACAGCCTTACTGAAGTCTTGGTATGCTGTGTCAACATCACAATCTATTTTTTATCTACAGTAGTCCATTACTGACACAAAGTCAGACCTTGGGAAACGTCTGTTTTGGTACACAACGTTTTTGAGAAATCGTGCTATCACAGTTCTCCCAGAATGCTATACTGGATGTGCAAATGAGCACAGCCACTTTCAGACTTTATCCTGTATTTCTGTAGCTTTAACAATAGAGCAGTGTTTTGAACACAATACAATTACACTACCACAAGAGTAGTCCACACTTGCATCCTTTTTAAGGAAGTATACCTCCAATGTATTATCCCTTTGTCACTAACATAACTAAAGAATGTTTTTTATCCCATTTTCTCTCTCTCTCTCTTTTTTTTTTTTTTATAAACTACACGGCTATTTTTTTCAATTCTTTGGGCTTGGCATATTTAATTATGCCCCTGTCATTTTCCTTTCCAAAGCACTAGTATTTATTTTACGATTTCTGAAATTATAGGAAAGAACTATATTCTAGGAAAGTATACATTGATTTTATTTATTTTTATCAGCACACCACATTCAACCTTCTGTTACCTTCTATCATTTACTTATTCACTCTAATTGCTCCCACAGCCTGGACATTTCTTTCATAAAGCGCGGAGGTTATACACTTAAGTCTGTATGTGCAGGTGGATTGCAAAATGTGTGCACAATATATATATATATATATATATATATATATATATATGCACTTTGTCGTCGCTCCTCCAAAACATTTTAGATTTTATATTCTTTGCAACACATGCTGTCTGTGTTTCCTTACAATGTGCCTGTTTATTCAAATTAAAAATTTTAACCAAACAATAACTTAATAAAATATGGACCTATATAGACAAATTGTACAAAACTATTTATCTTGCTCTTTCTTATCCTTCCGACATTCAATTTAACATTCATTGATTTATTCTCCATACTTTTAATTTTATTGCAATACATAATTTAATTAGAACAGTATTAAACAAGTGCAACAATGTTAATTTGGCTATTGATTAAATGTGATTTGGCTGACAATTCAGCAAATGACTCCAAATATATATATTCATTTTTTCATATTCAAATGTATATTTATGTATATGAAATTGTAATGACAAGTGAAAAGGTAAATAAAGCAGTGAAGGAGAGTCATCATAAATCAGTTCTCCATCTCAGCACTAGATACCTTCAGTGGGCTCTCTCTTTTAAGGTTAAGCTATTAGCCTATTTTCTGTTGAGACTATCTTGCTCTGTGTATTTATTTTGAATTACATTCAGTAAAGCTGCAGTTCTACTTAACTACTAGTGAATCACAATGGTTGAAGAGCTGGAGGGAGTTCCACATGTGTCTGTACCTATGTGCATAATTATTGAAAATTTAAGTTTAAAACATTGAAAACGTATCTTTATTCCAGTGCTGCGTGGGTCTTTATTCCTGCCCCTGATCTTTGGCTGAGGTCATCAGAAATGCAAAACGTCGCTCTGCGCCAATCGGCATCTCCTCATAGAGATGCAATGACTCAATGCATCTCTATGGGGAAAGTTTAGCGCCTCCATGCAGAGCGTGGAAACGCTGAACGTCAGTGCTGCACATGACCCAGGAAGCACCTCTAGTGGCCATCTGAGAGAATGCTATTGGAGGTGTCCTTAGACAGTAACATAAACACTGCCTTTTCTCTCAAAAGGCAGTGTTCACAGCAAAAAGCCTGCAAGGACTGACTATACTCAGCAGAACAACTAAATTAAGCTGTAGTTGTTCAGTTTACTCTAGTGTCCCTTTAATGTCAATGAGACACTTGCACTTGTTTGGGGTTTCTTTGGTTTCCTGAAAAGCAGGATGTCTAAACAAACAAAAAAAAAAACAGGACAATATCTGCTGGAATCAATACAGCTGGGTTTAGCTTCTCGTATATGGCCACATACAAACATCATTATTATTCAAGATGATAGCAGTGTATGCACACTGCTTCTTTGTCTCTATCATCAAAGAGGAATAGGAAAAAATCTATGGAAAAGTGGACTACTTCTTTTCTTTAGGACCGTGTAAGGACAACACCCCTCTTAGCTTTTGGATGTATGTTTGGCAAAGTGCTTGCAGCGAGAACATGAACTAATTGCATTTTGTCTTTGTGATGGTAGAATTAAATTAGCAAAAGTAGGGTTGCAAAAAGAATCGCAGTCTACAGCAAACTTAATTTTAGGTAGAGAGAATGCTTTCTGCTACAGGTGAGTTTTGTAACAGCTGGACAGAACGTTTCAGTCCTGCAAAGTTCTCAGAGATAACTAAGGATGTCCCAGGGATCTACAGACAAGGATGTAAGGGACCACACACAAAGTGCTCCATGAAATTAAACTTGACCGTGTAGAACAGACAGCTGAAGACAGATTACACACATGGCTGATGGCCAGAGAATTAAAATATAATCAAGCACTGTGTGTTTCACATAGCGACTTGGACAAGATATTGTGCTAAGGAGAATGAGCACACATATACAGATGCAAAAGAAGAATGTAATGGCCACACACACAACTATAATAAGAGAATTGTAAATTACAGTATGGATTCCATAAGAAACACACAACTACAATGTTTTATTCTACATTAAACATTTTCCACCATGAAATATTTTAAAGCTTACTTCCCATGAGAAAATCCAGCCCCATTTTCCAACCATGGACCTTGTTTCCATTACTAGAAGGAAACATTCCATTAGGACAGACATCACTCCTGGCTCTATAGTGTCACAACAACATGGCTTTCAAATATGGCATGCTATAAATACTGGCCAATATATTACTTCTTATGCTGAATCAGAGATATTGAAACTGTAAAAACTCTCCTCTCGTTAACCTCGATTTTCTTCACAAAGCTTCTACACCACATATATGTATATAAATACATTTGGCAAACTATGGTTCTCTCTCTCAAATTGCCCCCAAAACACTTTATCACTCCATGATAGACATTAAAGAGCACCTCTCCCCCGTGCCTGCGGAGAATTTGGGAGAGCTGGAGAGAACCGCAAAGACATTAGCGGGACATGGCCATATTTCCCTGGAACTCTGGCTCGGTCGCGGTCACCAACATTACCCGGTCAACTTCAACCTCTGTTTTCACCCACTTCCCAGCCAGCTAGGAGTGTGCTAATTGGAGGGGAGGAACAAGAGACTATTTCAAACAATCGCAGACACAGTGACGATTTGCCAATTCTGCATCGAGTGCTATTTTGCCAACATGGGCGCTCAGATCAGACCTATCTGTGAATATATTATGTGTGGGTGTTCATGATTGTTTTACTGTGATTTTGGCTGGTATTTCTGATTAGGCTGTCTGTGTCTGGAAGCGAGGGATAACCTTATTTCCTCCCAGACACAGAGACGCAACGGCGGGATCACCGATGCATTGAATGGAGACCCATATTCTTAATAAAACCAGTTGTACTTCCAGAATCATGTCATCTAATTACTGGGACAAATGGCTATATTCACTAACTAGCTAAGAGGATATTCCAGCGAAGACATACGCTGCAATAAAATATGACCTTTTTTTTTTACCTAAGGTATTTTTAAAAACTTTGTGGGCTTTAAAGACAATTTGAAGTTAAGTGTACTAAATTATATATATAATATATAGTTGGCCAACCTTTAGAGTAGGGTTTGAGGAGTCAATATCTTTTTTTTCATTAATAAACAAAGTTCAATGATATTACATACAATGAATGCTTAACGTATGCTTAACGTATGGAGATTTGTTTGACTAGTACCGGAGATGACATCTTTTAAATGAGCTGCACTTGATGCCTCGCAAAGTCGGGCTCTTTTGATTACTTTGTTTAAATCATTAGTTAATGTTTGAGGCTCTAGTGCTCCAATATCTGCATGGATTGTCTCCTTGAGCTCCTCAAGTGTACGCAGTTTGTTCACACACCCGCTCCTTCAAATATCCCCACAGGAAGTAATCAGGACCTGAAAGGTCAGGCAAACTTTGTGGCCAATTAATATGGGAACTTCTTGCATGTTTTTTTAGTCCTGTTTCAGGCAAAACGTATCCCAGGGTTTTGCTGTTCCGGCAGCTGGCGTGGTTGCGAGCGGTGGGCATCCATAAACGGGCTGTGGCTTGCAATCTGCAGTGCTTGGAGGTTGCCGGTGCCACTGAGTGGTGAGTGGGTTGGGTTTGCCTGGCGGTCCCGCTCAGTGGTGTGTGAGGGTAAGTGTTGGCGCTTGAGTGGTTTGTCTTCGTTTCCCTCCAACTGGGTCTCCGGTATAGTCTCCGTCTGGAGGCTGCTCTGGGGGCGCGGTGTGAGTGTCTACACAGGCGGCGCTGGGTGGCAGGGCGAATACATGCCGTCATCTCCTTCACTATTAGCTGGAAAGACCGACCTTTGAGGCAATATTTTGTCCATAAGTTGGTGCAAAGCCGATGAAACATTCCATGGTATGTTTAGGTGGTTTAGTAAGGGTGCCTTGTGTCGCGGGTCTCGCTCGGGCCGCCATCTTGCTTGGGCCTCGACAGGCTTGGTTGACCGCTGGTCTTGTCGCTTGAGTAAGCCGAGTGGTGGGGGCTATCGTCCAATCGTCCTCCACCGGTCCAGAGAGGGGGAGGGGGGGGCAGCGGGGCAGTGTCAGCTTCTTGCTTACGAGTGGGGCCCGTGCCGGGAGATCGGCTGCCTCCCCCATGCCTCAGGCTCCACTTCTGTCTAGGCCGCGTGGCCGGTTCAGACGCTTGCATTGCGTGCCGGTGTTTGACCGGCATCATTCCGTTCCTCGTGTTGTGCTGCATCTTTATATGGGCTCTGTGTGCTGCTGGCATTATTTGATTATACAGAATAATCATTATTGTGCCCGCTGGTGCAGGAGCTCTCAGAGCACGTCCGACCATCTTGGCTGTCAGGCCCCGCCCCCTGTTAATATCTTATATATATTTTTTTTTTTATATCCACATGCGCTAAATTTTTCTCTTTTTTTCAATTTCTCTCAGAGCTTGTGAATGGGAAGCCACAAGAGGTAAGGAGGGCAGCCTGCAGTCTTGTACCAGCCTGCAATCGCAGATCTCTAATAGCCTCATTACCATCAGGAAGTCACCCTGTAAAATGGTAGTGAAAAAGGAGGATGGCTAAATAAAACACCAATTTCATTATGTGTGCGTGGTGTGTGTGTTGCAATATATGTGTGTGTCTATTGCAGGGTGTGTGTGTCAATGCATTTGTGTTTTAGTTTACATGTGTGTCTGCAGCAGGGTGTGTTTACAAGTTTGACTGTGTACATTTAGCAGAGTGTGCTTTTGTTTAGTGTGTGTATGTGCAATAATGTTTATTTGTGTGTATGTCTGGCTGTATCTGTGTGTACATTTGTGTGTCTGTGAGTGAACATCTGTTTGTGTGTATATCCCATGAGAGTGTTTGCAATGCAGATCTGAGTGTGTTTATTATCTCAAACAATGGGCTGGTGAATATCCTTGTCCGTGTCTATTGGCTGTGTGTTTGGGCCATAATCCTGCTGGAAGGTGAATATACTTTATGTGTTTCCAAGTCCCTGCCCATGAAATTATCCCCACAACATATTTTATTTTCCAGATTTATTTTGCAGATCTCTCCAGTGCCTTCAGATTACCATTGACCTCTTGGATGTTTTTCCAATGCCCTCCTTTTATGGTAACAGTTTAATGGACACCCTCATTAGGTAATGTTTTTTGCATTCAATAAATATTTATTACGTATAGATTTAACTATACTCCAGGGGAATGTTCAAAATTTGGATTCTTTTTTAACAGCTCATCACTGACTAGTGCATCTCCAGAACCTTATTCTCAAGGCATTGCATGTTTATTTTTTTTAAAAAAAAAATTCACGTACCCTAAAAAGTAGACAAAAATGCATTCTTTTTGGCAAAACACCTTCTGTCACACTTGACCTTTTCATAGTTTATGTAAGTTTTTTTATTATTAATGTTAATTAGTGATGTTCCGAACAGTTCGCCGGGAACAAGCGCGATGTTCGGTCCGCCCCCTATTCGTCATCATTGAGTAAACTTTGACCCTGTACCTCACAGTCAGCAGACACATTCCAGCCAATCAGCAGCAGACCCTCCCTCCCAGACCCTCCCAACTCCATGACGAATAGGGGGCGGACCGAACATCGCACGTGTTCGCGACCACAAACACGCTATGTTCACCGGCGAACTGTTCGGGACATCACTAATGTTAATGTTTATTTTATTCCTAAAATCATAAGCTTAAAGGACAACTGTCACCAGATTTAAAAAAATATATATTATTAAAAGAATCTTTGTATCATGTAATGAAAAGAAATGGCATTTTTTTTAAATGAAGTATATGTAAAAATACCTGAAATGTTTGCCCCTACTTTCACAGATCCCTCTGCCATATTCATACACCTTAGGTCCGACTGAGTTGGAATCCCTGCACAGATTGGAGATGTCATCAGCTATCGCCCTGTGTGCTCTGCCTGGTCTGAATTTCAACCGTAGTTTCAATTCTCATATTTAATAAAGCAAAATGAGGTCAGTTTGGTCAGCCAGACTGATTCTGTTCAGATGAGGAAATATCTGATTTTCTGAACTCATCCAAACCAATCTACAGCATCAGGATTGTAGTTTGAAGAACTATTTGCCCGCTGACATCGATAGCAGCCAAATATTTAAAAGCCTTTGGCAGCACAATGGTTAATTATGTGGAGGCTGGCAAGAGCTTGCTAGCCAGTCACCACATGAAAATAGAAAAAAAAAGTTAATGAAAATAATCCCCCCGTACCCCATTCATTGGGTATAGGGTAGGGGGTACTATAAATTTTAAGGGCTGCTAGTGCTGTCAGCAGTCAAATAGTTCTTCAAATTATCACATTTCAAATAGCAAGTGAATGTAATTTCTGATTCTGGGGGTAGATTGGTCCGGATGAGTTTGCAGAATCAGAGATTTCAATGTCTGTACCAATGTGTGTGAATCAGTTGGGCTGACCGAATTCTGAACGCAATTGACTTTAGCAAATATGAGAATTACCAATGCGGTCAGAATTCTGACCAGGCAGAGCATACAGGGCGATGACTGATGATGTAACAGCTCTGTGCAGGGAGTGAAGCAGGAGCCTAGCTATCAGGTATTTTACATATACCTTCTTTTTTTTTTTTTTTTTTAAATGCCATATCTTTTCATAACATACAACAATTATTCTTATAATAAAACATTCTGGTGACAGTTGTCCTTTAACTGGTGCCTAGTTTAGCTAATGGGCATTATTGTCAGCTGGAAATGACATTACTTCATGGTACAACTTTCACCTATTGCAATTATAGCAAGTGCAGGAGTTACATAGCAAGCAATAAAAAAAAAAACAATTTTGACAGAAAATATTAAATACCCTCCTGGTATTAGTGAATTACAATCTTCAAGCACTGGATGGTTCAGAGTGATAGTAGTTGCATTTCAATGACTGGAGTACTGGAAGTTTAAATTAAAAACCTTTTCTAAATTTCACCAACAGCTTGTTTAGACAGGAAATGACAGTGCTCCCTGCAAACATACAATGCAGGCCTTCAGCTCTCGCAAAGCTCAGGAGTAGCAACGCGATGAACGTTCTGCACACAGTTGCTAGGCTCATTCATTGTTAATGCATTCAAATGTAGAGACGGCAAATAATCAGAAAAGAAAAAAACAATGAACTTACTTTGCTTCTCTCCCTTCCAGGGTCATACGTTCCAGACCAGGTTATGACCTAAAAGACAAATCATCATATTTGTTACAAACATGCCTTTCAGAGTCTTGTGAAAGTGGAATTGTCCCTTCTTGGGAATTACACCACTGAATAAAACATTGAAAATCCAGTATTGCTTGTGTTAATCCAGTTCAGTCCTGGCACAACCAAGGCACACAATGCTAATGAGGAGGAAAACAGAAACACTGTTTCGTTTTCTTCTCTTCTACTAACCATGTTCAGTAGCAGAAAAGGTCAACATGTATAAAGGTGATGAACAGGGAGCTAGGATGTAGACGATCTATTATAGGAAAGATTTCCAGTTCTACTATCCAGTTCCAGGACAGAAGTAAATACAGCAAAAACACATTTGCTAAATGTAGCAGATAAGTAAACACAATATTAAAAACCTTGGGAAGTGGCTAGATATAGCAATTTAGGTTTATGCACACATTTGTTATATGTTTGTTTAATAAATAATGTACAACACATACAAAATATACATAGCGTATATAAAATAAAATATTGGCGCCATCCTATTCTTCTATATATCCCACGTTCTTCTAACGTGTCTGGGGCTCTCCTGATATTGGCAAATACTAAACCCCCATTTTCCATATTTTGTTCAGGCTCTGAGATCTGACAGCTTGTTTTTATCTCCTAGTAGTACCACAATCTACAGGGACTCTGAAACCGGTCTGATGCTGAATCTGTTATCTTATTGTTGATAGTTACTATTCGACAGACAGCTTATTTGCTGATGATTAGAAATACAATATTGTTATATCCTTTTTGACAACAGCAATGTTAACATGTCATCTTTCTTGTCCGTTGTATTTTCTAATTGTGCTGTAATAGACTCAGATGTGATGGTCTTGGCATAATTTAACTAAGTCAAGGTCTTGCATCTCTCAAGACGGTCTGGCCCTACAGAAAGAGCAGACATTTTTAATTGAATTACTACATTGTGGTATGTCTTTGGACTACTCTCCATTGTTTCCTTTTTCTTTTCTCTCTGGTTTTCTTTTCTCCCCTCCTCTTCCTTCCTCCACTTTTCTAATGCTTGGCTGAGTTTGAAAATGCCTGTTTATCCTCAGCGTGTACATTTCCCTAGATAATGGGATATAATGTTACATTCATCTCCCTTAATGTTAAGGACCTTGACTCCACATAAATGAAAGCTTTTCCAGGAAATGAAAAAAGTTTAAGTCAGACATTAGCTAGCTGTACACCAGTGTAAACTTGCTACTTGATCAATCCATTAGGTCTGTTTTGTAGAACAAGCAGACTTAATAATAAGCCCAATAAAATGGATATTCTTTTGGCTAAAACCATCAATCATAAGTCTGCTAATCATTCAGTCTCTACTCTTCTGAATTCCTCAGACACTTCGAGCAACATGTATTGCTTAGTTGCTTACTGATCATTTTACATCCCTGTGCAATCACAGTCCAGCTCAAACCTTCTCCAACCGTGAACGCAAATATAAAATCAACATTTTTCCAAAACGACACTTGAGAGACCAAGTGCAGGAAAGTTTGCTGTGGAACCCAGACAACAGCCTGACGTGGCGGTTTTTCTTCCAACTTGTTTGGAACTTGAGAAATTAACATTTTGATACACGGTCTTCATAGAGTAGGAAGGACAACAATTCTTTACAAAATGCAAAGAGATACGTTGTTAACATCATTCTAACAACTTGTCTTAATTTTGAGACAGTAACTTACAAAGATCGGAAATTTCAAGTATGGGTCTTAGGAATACAAACAAGTACCAGACCCTGTTGGTTGATTTTTTTTAAAAATGTATCTGATTTTCGTAGTAGACATCTGTGGCAGAGAGAACTTCGATCTCCAAGTCTCAAGAGGGTGGCATGTTAGAGAAATTAGAGTTGGAGAAAGTTACTTTGGTAGTGTTTGCAAACAAACAAGAGCACAATGCCCACAGGGGTAGCTAATTCACTTGGCTTGCCAGGTTTAAAAGGAAGTTTTTTAAAACCACAGTGAGTGGACTTAATAAAGCTATGACGTGGTTGGTTGTATCCTTGAAAAGCAGGTAGCAGAGACATGTAGCTCAACTTTGACAAAGAGAATGTTTCTGGATGCAAATAGAACTTGCAAAATCACTGTCTGAAATGGCTATGTTAGTTATTAAAAATTACATTGTAGATAAGTCAATGACTTTATTTTAATTAACCCCTTTAGATCACAATCTGGTCTCTAGACCTTGGGTTAGTATGGGATATACTGCTTATTTTGCATTTGCAGCTCTGTATAGCCCTGTATTTATTAATTTAAAGTTTTTGTTTTTTCATAACATATATTCATGTCTGTCCATAAGGGATTAAAAAGAACATTCTGTTTACTATCTATTACACAAGGTAGTTAACCAGAATTAAGATCAACATGTTAATGATCCCTTACAAAATAATCTATTTTTATTAATTTAAAAATTAAATTAAAAAAAATAATATATATATATATATATTATTTATATAGCGCCAGCAAATTCCGAAGCGCTGTACAATAGGTATACTAACAGACATGTAACTGTAACCAGACAGGTTGGACATACAGGAACAGAGGGGTTGAGGGCCCTGCTCAATGAGCTTACATGCTAGAGGGAGTGGCGTAAAATGACACAAAAGGGTATAAGTAGGGGTAACAAAATATTTTGCTAGAAAAGTATTAACTGAGGGCTAAGTAGGTTATTTATATAAGTTGCAGGAGAGAAGTCATGGTGGGGAAGGGATGAAAACCTGCTAACAGTTTAATTGATACGCTTCCCTGAAGATAGATATCTATCAACATAACAAAACAATCTGGGGGGCGTGGCCTGGCGGCGAGACTGAGCGGTCGCATGTGCTGAGCGCTCCGCTCCGACGGAACCCACAAAAGGTGTAATTGGCAGTAAAATCACGACCGAAAAGGGAGCAACATACCAGCTTAACGACCATGTCCCAAGCTAAAAACAAGCGACAGGCAGACAAAGCCGAAAAGAGCGCTTTTTTCACCTCCCGGTTGCCGCAGGGGAAGCAAGCTGCACTGCAGGAAGAGGCACAAGATGGCGCCGAGGATACGGAGGACAGACAGCACCAGAGCCAAGGCAGGGAAACCCCCCTCACAAAAGACCTACTACAAACAATGCTGGAGGACATGTCAGCACGAATTGAGAACAGCCTCAAGGCTGCCATAGGTGCATTACACAAAGAAGTTAAAGAGCTAGAGGTGAGGACAGAAGGGAATGAAACCAAGATGGCGGAATTGGCGGGAGCCCACAGAGGTATGGAGGAAGAGATTGCAGTGCTCCACAACAGGCTGCACGAGCATGAAATAAAAATCGCAGACATGGAAGACAGGGCCCGCCGCAATAACTTGCGCATCCGCGGCATAGGGGAGGAAATAGGGCTAGCGGAGCTGGCTACACACCTCTATGGCCTACTTAAAGTGCTAGCGCCTGATATCCCACAAGACCAGCTACTGATGAACCGCTACCACAGAACGGCGCGGCCTAGATTTCTACCACCAGACACCCCTCGAGATGTGCTTATAAAAATGCATTACTACCATGTGAAAGAGGCAGTACTTCAGACAAGCCGCACAAAGAAAATGCTCCCAAAGCCATATGATGGCGTGCTAGTGTTTGCAGACATCTCGACATACACACTAAAACGAAGGCGAGAATTCAAGGCAGTAACGGAACTGCTGCGATCACATAAAATTCCATACCGCTGGGGCTACCCAGTGAAAGTATTGATAACTAGAGGAGGTAAAGTGACGACCATCAACTCGCCAGAAGAGGGCAACTGTCTGATGCAAAGATGGGGACTAAATGAGCAAGATCACCGCCGCAGTCCACACAGAACGACCAATACCTGCGGACGGGCACAGGACTAGACATCTATATGACGACTGCTGTAACAAAGTCTGCTTCTTAACAATTATAGGGACTACCCCACAAGTTGGTCTTCAGAATGACCAGAGGAGTCAAGTTTAAGACTATTCATCGAGGGTATCGTATACAAGTACCACACAAATTATATGTTTGTTGTATGACTATATGCTACACCCCACCATACCACAACCGTACTGTATATCTTCATCTTCATGCACACACAAAAAAAAAAAAAGTTGCAGAATATGGCGGGAACCACCCAGCCACCATATGCCGAGACCAAGTATACAATACTTAGAGTGGGTTCACTAGGGGAGCACACCCCACCAGGAGGGAGCTACAGCTTCCACCCCCACAGGTACCGAGTAGTACCTCAGCCGAATAAGGCACACCTACTATATATGTTTATGTTCACATTGTTTTCTCTGTTACCCGTGTTTTTTCCCTGTTACCCTAACCCCCTAGGTCCTGAAGGGGCTAAACATAGCAGACCCCGCCCCAAGAGCACACAGGAACCTTCTGAGTTGGCCCGCAAACAGGGGACACATATTTGGGAGCTGCAGCCCAAGTGGACCTACCACCCCCATACCCCCCGAGCGAGACATGCACACACCCTACCCTCTTTTAGGGGAAGGTCGCTCGACTTGATGCTGCTGGGGCGAGCGAACCCCCCGTGCTGGTACTCACCTATTGACATAAACTTCAATAAACAGATAGGGTATAAGCCCCCATGAAAATTTCCTCCCTAAACGTTAGAGGGTTAAATCTGCCGGTCAAACGACACCAGCTACATAGGGAACTCCAAAGACTAGATGCAGACATTGTTTGTCTCCAAGAGACGCATTACAAAACCGATCACTACATTCCGCCGTCCAGGACGGCTTTCCCGCACCAATTCCACGCGACGTCCTCTACTAAATCTAAGGGGACGTCCATATTGATATCTGGGAAAGTAGCATTTACCTTGATCTCTGCAGAGGTGGACGAAAACGGGAGGTATATAATTGTAAAATGCACTATTAATAATATGAAATACACAATAGCGAGTGTTTACTCCCCCAACACAAAACAGAGCCAGTTCCTGAACCATGTACTCCAAAAATTGCAAACACTACAGAAAGGGATATCCGTAATCTGTGGGGACTTCAACCATGTCTGGGACCCGAAACTAGATACCAACATTTCAAGACATAGTCCGAGATATAGAATACTGAACAGGCAGTGCAAACAGATACAGAAACTCCTTAGTATACACCACTACTACGATACGTGGAGAATCACCAATACCTCGGAGAGAGCATACACGCATTTCTCGCAGGTTCATAATACATACTCGAGAATAGACGGGATTCTCATTCAGGGTCAGGGACTGAACCAAATATCAAGGTGCGACATAGGCCAGATTACCTGGACAGACCATGCACCGGTCACGCTGACAGTCAGGGACCAATACGACTATAAACAGCGAAGCCCTTGGAGACTGAATGCTTCCCTGATCACAGACCCCACATTTAAAAGAGAAGTGGAAGAGGCACTAAACCAATACTTTCAGGAGAACACCACAACAGGGATGCCCCAGAGCACGATATGGGCTGCCCACAAAGCAGTGATTAGGGGGATATTTATAAAGAGAGCGGCATTCCTACGAAAACAAGCCACGGCCCAAAACACCCAATGGAGGAAAGAACTCCACCAATTGAACACCCGCAACCAAATATCACCGACCTCTGAATTAAAAAGGCACATTGCCACCATCACACACAAGTTACACCAACAAGCACTAGAGCAAACGGCATATATGCTTCAGAGGCTAAAAGCGAGGCAATACACACAGGGGAACAAAGCTAGCAAACTCCTAGCTAGGAGGCTGCAAGAACAAAGGGCAAACCAAAAAATAGCCTACCTTATGACCCCATCGGGAGAAAAGAAAATGATCCCTAAAGATATCTGCAACGAATTTGCAGCATACTATGCCACCCTGTACAATTTGAACGCAAACAAATCCACATTTCAGCCCACACGGGAACACATCAATTCATACTTGGATAAGGTAAAACTACCGACACTCGCACCACACCAGGCCGATGACCTCATTAAGCCCATAACCGGAGAGGAACTCCACTCAGTGATAAAAAAGCTGCCGAAGGGCAAAGCCCCAGGTCCGGATGGGCTGGACAACACATATTATATACAATTTCAGCACATTTTGGTGCCCCAACTCGCACTCACATATACGGAGGCGACCAACACTCAGACCTGTCACGTTTAAACATTTCATATGAAGGAACACAACTGCAGATTTCTCATAGTTCGAATATTTATTAGAAGTAATTGGTATTGACTTTTATTCCAATATACAGGTACTGTAGCATTAAGCAATAAACGGAACTGAAGCAGCAAGAGTCCTTTAGTAGTATTAGTTAATTAGATGATAAGAAGTTACAATAGCTGTTCCATTGACTTTAACTGAAGAAAGATAGATGTAGCTAACTGAGACAAGTATGTGTTGAAGTTAGCTGTAACGGTAGGCTTTAACGAAGGACTTTGGAGACAGGAAATAACAGCTTTAGATGCAACGTTTATCAGAGAAGTTTTACTTAGCTTCCGGCTTATAGAACACTGGTTCCCGAGATTCCTCAGAGGCAGATTATCCTGCATGGATAGAGTTCAGCTTTAGCCGTGGATGAGGAGAGGCGAAGGGAACTTGAAGTCTTCTATTCCGGTCCGGTAACAGCAGGATTTCACAACTAAGTTGCAGCCAGATCGTGTGTACAGAACGTAGTTCATTAATCCAGCCTCGATCAGCTGGTGCGGTCAGATTAAATAGGGAGACCGAGTCATGAAGAGGTGTGGCTAAGCTCCGTGGAACCAGGAAGTAAGGGGATATTATAGTTAAGGCATGACAGTATCCCCTCCTTAATGAGCAACCTCTGGGTGCTATTGACTTGGTTTAGAAGGGTAGCGTTTGTGAAACTGGGAAACTAATTTGTCAGCATGAACGTCAGAGGAGTTTTCCCATGTATCTTCATCAACTCCATATCCTTTCCATCTGATGAGATATTGTAAGGAGCCACGATGGAACCTTGAATCCAGTATACTTTGAATCTCGTATTCTTCTTCACCCTGGACCAATATGGGATCAGGAGAAGTAGTGAGATTTCTTTGGAAAGGGTCAGGATGATGAGGCTTCAACAAGGACAATTGATTGGATCTTTGGCATACAGAACAAGATTTGACATAAGATTCGATAGTTTGGTCTTGACGAGGCCACCAACAGTATCTTTTAGACAATTCAAGGGTCCTTTTCATATCTGGATGACCTGCCAGAGGAGAATCATGAATTAATTCAAGTATTTTAATCCTGAAGGAGGGAGGCACGTAAATCCGGTCTTTGAAATAGTAGAGACCGTTTTTCTTAGATAATTTCATTAATTTAGGAAGTTCAAGAGCATCTTCACTGAGACCTTTAATGTCGTCAATAAGAGAAGATAAGATTCCAATGACTTTAGGCGAAGGAGGTACTTGAGGAGTTTTGTGTTGAGAAAGGACAGCTCCAATTGCAAATTCCGAAGCATCCGTTTCAAGGACATAAGGATATGAAGGATTTGGAAGTTGAAGGATAGGAGCTGTTGTAAACTTTCTCTTTAATTCACCAATGATTGTAGGAGGAGGAGACTCCAGTTCGGTGTCAGAACAACATGAGGTTTTAGCTAGTTCTTTCGTAGACTGAAGAATTGGAATACGTTGCAAGCATGTTTTCTTGCAATAATCAGAATCAAATGCAAGAGAGAAGGGAAACCATGAGATTTGAGGGTTGTGGTTCCTTAACCAGTTGATCCCCAATATAATAGGAAAAAATGGTGATGAGATGACATCAAATATAAGACTTTCCGTATGAGTATGATTGATGGTTACTTTTAGAGGGATGGATTCATGAAGTATTGGTCCCGATGAGATGAGGGACCCGTCAATCACTTTAACAGGTACAGAAGTTCTTTTACGAACACAAGGAATTTTATTCTTTGTTACAAAGGCTGAGTCGATGAATACTCCATTTGCACCGGAATCGATAACAGCCTTGGTTATGATTCTTTTATTGTCCCACTGTAATACAAGAAAGATAGGGGACATTTGAGTATTTGCTGTAGAGGGAAGTACGCTTAGGATGGAAGAGACATTAGACTGCCTTCTGCCTTTTATCCGTTTTAATGAAGGACAATCAGAGACTAAATGAACTTGAGAGGCACAATACATGCAGAGGTTTAACATACGTCTTCGATTTTTCTCTTCAGGAGTGAGGGGACTTCTTATTATCCCTATTTCCATAGGTTCGATTGGTTCAGATGGGTTGTCAGGAGGCTTTGGAGCCCCTATTTCCATAGGTTCACTTGGTATGGAATTCTTATCTGGAGCTTTTGAGGGAGTGAAAGGTTTGCGGTCTTTTGAATGTGAAAGGGCTTTTTCGGCCTTTCTTTCTCTTAATCTTCTGTCAATGCTGATTGATAGGCGAATTAGAGCGTTCAAATTAGTAGGGAGTTCTGTTCTAGATAATTCATCTTTTACAGCTTCCGATAAACCAATTCGAAACTGGTTGCGCAATGTGATGTCATTCCATTGCGTTTCTATAGCCCATCTTTTGAATTCAGCAATGTAATCTTCAACGGGTCTATTTCTTTGCTGTAGTGTTCTGATTGTTAAATCAGCTGTAGCTTGTTTGTTAGGATCTTCATAGAGAAGAGACATGGCTTCAAAAAATTCATCCAGTGAATCTAAGATGGGGTCATCGTTTTCCAGAAAGGAATGAGCCCATGACATAGGTTCACCTCTTAGAAAGGAAATAACCGAACAAACTTTAGTTCTTTCTGTAGGGTAGGATCGAGGTTTCAAAGCAATTAACAATTTGCAAGAGTTGAGGAACTCCCTGTATCTGGAACGATCTCCATAGAACTTTTCAGGGTTACACACAGCAGGATCACTAGCCGAGTGCAGAGTAGTATGAGGAGTATGAGTTTGTAAATCTCTGATATAAGTGAGAAGTCTTTCGTTAGTAACTTGCAGGTCTTGCACACTTTGGGCTAGTGCATTAACTCTTTGATTCAACGTAGTTATAGTAGAATCGAAATCTGCTGGATCCATTACAATGGCTGGATTAATCTGTCACGTTTAAACATTTCATATGAAGGAACACAACTGCAGATTTCTTATAGTTCGAATATTTATTAGAAGTAATTGGTATTGACTTTTATTCCAATATACAGGTACTGTAGCATTAAGCAATAAACGGAACTGAAGCAGCAAGAGTCCTTTAGTAGTATTAGTTAATTAGATGATAAGAAGTTACAATAGCTGTTCCATTGACTTTAACTGAAGAAAGATAGATGTAGCTAACTGAGACAAGTATGTGTTGAAGTTAGCTGTAACGGTAGGCTTTAACGAAGGACTTTGGAGACAGGAAATAACAGCTTTAGATGCAACGTTTATCAGAGAAGTTTTACTTAGCTTCCGGCTTATAGAACACTGGTTCCCGAGATTCCTCAGAGGCAGATTATCCTGCATGGATAGAGTTCAGCTTTAGCCGTGGATGAGGAGAGGCGAAGGGAACTTGAAGTCTTCTATTCCGGTCCGGTAACAGCAGGATTTCACAACTAAGTTGCAGCCAGATCGTGTGTACAGAACGTAGTTCATTAATCCAGCCTCGATCAGCTGGTGCGGTCAGATTAAATAGGGAGACCGAGTCATGAAGAGGTGTGGCTAAGCTCCGTGGAACCAGGAAGTAAGGGGATATTATAGTTAAGGCATGACAAGACCCTACCAAGAGATACGTTGCTAGCACATATCATTACATTGCCGAAACCAGGGAAACCACCCGTATACCCCCAAAACTTCAGACCCATATCCCTGCTCAATACAGACGCGAAGATTTTCGCCAAACTGTACGCAACTAGACTGAGCACCATCCTCCCAGAGCTAATTCACAACGACCAGGTCGGGTTTGTGTCAGGGAGACAGGGGGCAGAAAACACACGCAAAGTGCTGGACATACTACACAGCTTGCCCAAACTACACAAAGGGGGAGGTCTGATCATGTCCCTGGATGCGGAGAAAGCCTTTGACCGTCTGCACTGGACATTCCTGGAAATGGTCATGACCAAATTTGGCATGCCAGAGGGGTTCAGGTCAGCGGTCAAGGCACTGTATAGCGCTCCAACAGCACAGGTACTTAACGCAGGCTTCCTGTCTGACCCATTTAGCATTTCCAACGGGACGAGGCAGGGGTGCCCTCTATCACCCCTGCTGTACGTCATGGCATTGGAACCATTAGCAGCAAGGATTAGACAGCACAAATCTATTCATGGGGTGACCATAGGGAAGAGAGAATATAAGGCTAATTTGTTTGCGGACGACGTACTGCTGACCCTGACCCAACCGCTGATATCCATGCCGAACCTTCTAAATGTAATAAGGGAATATGGGGAGAGTTCGTACTACAAACTGAACGTGTCAAAGACCCAGGCCCTAGGAATAGGGATACCTAATGATATAATGCAAGTGCTGCAGGGAAAGTTTGAGCTAGACTGGAGGACAGACAATGTCACATTTCTGGGAATTAAATTGACTAAGTCGATGGGTGGCCTGTTCAAGGCAAACTACGAGACCCTATTCAAGGAATTAGAAACCAGACTAAATGGCTGGGGAGATAAATACCTCTCCTGGCTGGGGAGAATGGCAGCAGTTAAAATGTCTCTCCTCCCCAGGCTACAGTACCTCTTCCGGACGCTGCAGATAGAAGTACCGTCCTCCTACTTACACAAGACTCAGACACTGATTTCAAAATTCATCTGGGCCAACAAGAAGGTGAGAGTAGCGGCAAAATTCCTCTACAGGTCAACCCAAGAAGGGGGACTGGCACTTCCCAACGTTAGGGCATACGACCAGGCGACACTACTGGCGCCAGTGGTGGAAATGCAATCAAGAGGGCCCTCCCCGCAGTGGATAGATATAGAGGACCACTGGATACAGGGTACTACACTTAGACAGTTACTTTGGGTGCCCAAGCAGATGAGGCCAATACAACCAGGGCCGGCCTTAGGGGTGTGCGAGCTGTGCGGCCGCACAGGGCGCCATGGAGCAGGGGGCGCCGTGCGGCCGCACAGCCGATAAAAAAAAAAAAAAAAAAATTTTTTTTTTTTTTTTACATTTGCAGCGGGGGCGGAGCTTACCGTGCGGCGGGGGCGGAGCTAAAAGCGCCGGAAAACGGCTGCAGGGGAAGCAGGAAGGAGTCCATGCTTCCCCACCAAACAGTCACCAGGAGCTGCACTGCCTCAACAATGAACTCCACAGGTAACTGTGTGATTGTCAGGTGAGTGTAACTCTCTGCCTGTGTGTATGACTGTCTGCCTATGTGTGTGTGTGTGTGTGTATATGACTGTCTGCCTCTGTATGTCTGTGTGTATGACTGTCTGCCTATGTGTGTGTGTGTGTGTGTATATGACTGTCTGCCTCTGTATGTCTGTGTGTATGACTGTCTGCCTGTGTGTGTCTCTGTGTGTGTGTGTGTATGTATGACTGTCTGCCTGTGTGTGTGTGTGTGTATATGACTGTATGTGTGTGTATATGACTGTCTGCCACTGTGTCTGTGTGTATTACTGTCTGCCTCTGAGTGTCTGTGTGTGTGTGTGTGTGTGTGTATATGACTGTCTGCCACTGTGTGTCTGTGTGTATTACTGTCTGCCTCTGTGTGTTTGTCTGTGTGTATTACTGTCTGCCCTCTGTGTGTGTGACTGTGTATGACTGCCTCTGTGTGTATGACTGTCTGCCTCTGTGTGTATGACTGTCTGCCTCTGTGTGTATGACTGTCTGCCTCTGTGTGTCTGTGTGTATGACTGTCTGCCTCTGTGTGTCTGTGTGTATGACTGTCTGCGTGTGTATGTGTGTGTGTATATGACTGTCTGCCACTGTGTGTCTGTGTGTGTTACTGTCTGCATCTGTGTGTTTGTCTGTGTGTATTACTGTCTGCCTCTGTGTGTATGACTGTCTGCCTCTGTGTGTATGACTGTCTGCCTGTGTGTATGACTGTCTGCCTGTGTGTGTCTGTGTGTATGACTGTCTGCGTGTGTGTGTGTGTGTGTGTATGACTGTCTGCCTCTGTGTGTGTCTGTGTGTATTACTGTCTGTGTGTGTCTGTGTGTATGACTGACTGTCTGCCTGTGTGTGTCTGTGTGTGTGTGTGACTGTCTGCCTGTGTGTGTCTGTGTGTATGACTGTCTGCTTGTGTGTGTGTGGATGTCTTCCTGTGTGTGTATGGCCGTCTGACTCTGTGTGTGTGTCTGTGTGTGTGTGTGTCACATACAACCAATACACGCATATCACACACTGTTAATATACCCATTACAATTATCACACATAGCATACATATCACACACAGTCATCACACGTACTATTACATACACAGACAACACAAACATAACAGCATACATGGATGACGGGGGGGGGGCGCTGTGAAGATTTTTCGCACAGGGCGTCTAAATGCCTAAGGCCGGCCCTGAATACAACCCAACATACTACAAACCACAAAAACATTGTTAAGGACGTGGGACAAGGTTAAAGACGCCCTAACGTCCCTGACACCATGGTCGCCAGCGGCGCCATTGTCTAGTCTAACCGTGATCAATGACACCCTGGCACATAGAGAATGGGCCCAGTGGGGATGCACACACATAAAGGATCTAGTAAAAGTGAAGGACATATTGCCGTTTCCCACACTCCAGGACAGGTTCCGACTGCCTCCTAAACTCATATTCCCATACCTACAACTTAAATCTATGCTTGGTTCCCAGTCACCTACTAAAGAGGACCCAAGTACACTTACAAAATTTGAACTAGCATGTCTGAACCCCAGACCCAGGAAAGGGACTATCTCACTATGTTACTCGATCCTAATGGACCCCACTCCGGCCCCTCCGGATAGGTTCAAGGCAGCATGGCAGGCAGACCTGGGGAAAGTGTTCGAGGACACACAATGGTCGAACGCACTCACTGCGTACAGAGGGAGGTCTTCCTGCGCGTCGCACTTAGAACTGATGAGGAAGGTATATTATAGGTGGTACATGGTACCGACAAGGCTGGCACACATATACCCGGGAACGCCAACCCAGTGCTGGCGTTGTGGGGTGGAGGAAGGAACGATGTACCATATTTGGTGGACGTGCAGGGAGATCAGACCGTATTGGGAGGAGGTGGGAGTCAGTATCAAGAAGACAGTAGACAGTAGCGTCACGATAACTCCAAAACTATGTCTCCTATTCATGAACATGGGCTCCAGACGAAACGGCGAAACAATCCTAACCTTCCATATCCTCGTAGCAGCACTGACACTAATAGCCAGGGAATGGAAGTCTACTGCGGCACCGACATTACCCTCCCTGAAGAGACAAATAGCTACTAACTTACGGTATGAAGCCGTGACCAGACAAGCACTAGGCAACAACCAGAGATTCAGGGAGG